>NW_006256852.1:701280-710336 GCF_000478725.1 Eutrema salsugineum | reverse complement strand
ACGTCTTAAACACACCACCAAAACCCTCATTTAGATTTAACACACTACCAATTCCTACTTAACCTATTTCAAAGCTTTTGCAGGAAAAAGATCCTCCTTCCCTGTGGATTCGATCCCTAAGTACTACAATCGATCAGCTGTGCACTTGCGGCTATTGATTTCAATTAGGATAAAACTTGAAAACCCACAACTCAACACAACAATCAAGTTTTTGGCGCTGTTGCCGGAGAAGACACGCGTTTTCTTTTCTGCAAAACCCCGAGAAAGGTTAGTAAATCGACTCTAGAACCCTTTTTCTGCAACTTTCCATTTTTCGGTTATTTTGTTTCCATTTCAGAAAATATGGATCCTATAAATCGAAATAAACAAAATGAGGAAGGTTTCTATAGCACTCCTCAAGCCACCAGACGCAGAGAAGAACACCAAGTCCGAAATCCTAGCTACATGGATCGATACAGCCAGCCAAACCACCCTTACCACCGGCGCAGAGAGACTGTTCGACGCCGGGAAGATCCTTATGGCCCCCCTCCGACCTACTTCGAGCCACACGCCTATAATCCTCCACTTCAAAACCCTATTCAGCAAGAGGACAACTTGAGGATCAGCAGACGTTTGGGACGCCTCGAAGGGATGATAAACCAATTCCTTGATCAGCAGATCCTCACCGAAAACACCTTGCTCAAGAAAATTGATTCAATCTCTGAAGAGTTCAACAGAAAATTCGATGATATGGCCAACCATATTCGAGTTTTGGAAGAGCAAACCCACAAGGACTCACAAACAGTAGCTGGGATGATCCACCAAGTCGCAACAGAGCAGACAAGACAAGGGTATGACATCATACAAAACTCGAGTGATATTGTCGAATCAAAACAGGAGATTAAAGAAGTCAGAGAATCTGCCTCCTGGTATAGAGAGAAGACAGATGAAGAGTTGCAAGAGATCGAGCACAGGCTGAACAAACTCGAGCTCAAAGCACAGGAGATTGATGCAAGAATGGAGCAGATACCCAACATTGAGCAAATTGAGAGGTTTTCTAAGAAATCTCCCAAAAATCCTGATGAAGATGCACAACAACGCCCTGGTATGAGTTCATATGATGCTAGTCTACCCAATAAAGAAGCTGGAGAGGTCCGTATCAAGTACAAGAAGGAAGAGACGGACTATGAGCAGATTTCATCCGGAGCCGCGGGTCCAAGCTTTCCGACCGCGGCCAAAGCCCTGTTTCCCGCGGTCGCGACTCCTCTGACCGTGGGAGTTGGTCGTTCAGATGTTCCTCCGGGTTTTGAGAGGAAAATAATACACCTTATGTCCCAACTTCAGCCTCCAGCACCTAAAAAAGCAACTCAGGAAGAAGAAATCCAAGTTTCAGATGAAGAACCAGATTTGCATGAATCATTACCTTGTATGATGGCAAAGGAATGTGTTGAAGATTCAGCCGACTCTTCAATCCAAGAAGACCAAACGTGCAGCGAGATAAAGATGCCATACATTGATTCAATCATTGAATATGATGCTGCAGCCTTCTTTTGTGAATCCTATTCTGCATTTGAGACACCAGCCAACACCTACAGAGAAAGGCAAGTTCGAATTCTCCATATGGTCAAGACTACAGGTCAGTTTCGTATCTCTTGTTCTATTAGAGGAGAGATGTTTAAAAACGTGCTATGTGATTCTGGAGCTTGTCTTAACATGATGTCCAAGGCAATTGCTTTGAGACTTGGTATCAAACACCTGCGCAGGACTAGAGCAAAGATTAGCCTAGCTGATGATTCTAATGCAACACCTCAAGGAATAGCTCATGAAATTCCTTTGAGAATAGGAGATTGCATAGTGCCTGTCGACTTCTACATTGTCGAAACGAGAGATGCAACATATCCAGTGATTCTGGGATGGTCTTTTCTAGCAACTTCCGGAGCTATAATGAACTGGCCAAACCGGAGGATTTCATTTGCTAATATCGACAAAGATGTCTTCACAGAAGCTGTCCCATACAACAGCAAAGCAGGAAAACGTTCTGCAGCAGAAGAGTTTGAAGAAGAACTTTGGAGTGACGAAGAACCTGCTAAGCAAAGCAAGGAGATGTCAAAAAAGAATTGTCTCAGGACAAGGTCTTCTTCATTGGAATAAGTCACGTCCAATACCAAAAGTCGAGCTAAACGACTTAAAACAAAAGCGCTTAATGGGAGGCAACCCATTTAGGTATTGTTTTCTTTAGGATTTTTCTTTCTTTTTCTTTTGATCTTTTTCTTTTTCTTAGTTTCAGGTGTTTCTTATAAAACAAAAAAGCCAAAAAAAAATCAAAAAAAAAAAACCGAAAATACCAAAAAGAAGGATGGTACCTGACTGCTCGGCCCAGCAGAAACCAAGGAGAAGCAGGAAGAGGCCGCGAAATAAGCCCCCGCGGTCGCAGATGTTCTGACCGCGGGAAACCTACCATCGACCGCGGTCGCGTAGTCCTGACCGCGGCCAAGCAATGGTTCGCCGCGGTCGTGCAGCCCCTGACCGCGGCACTTGGTCGTTGACATCCAAGCCCGACCCAAACCACCCCTTTCACCTCATTTCACCTCACCAATCACCCTCCACCTCATTCATCACCCTCCACCACCTTCATCACCACCTAATCACCTTCCCAAACCCCTTCGAATGAATGCGGTTCATCTCCACCAGCATCCCGGATCCAGGTAAGTTCTCTTTGTCCTTACCAATTCGATTATCTATGCATTTTTCTCATCCAATCTCGACTTGTTTCACACTGAGGACAGTGTGATTTAAGTCTGGGGGAGGATTTCATCCCTTTCTAACCACTTTTCTTTCATGAGTCTTGCATTATCTACATTTTTTTCATTTTCCTTAAAGTTTTTCAAAATCGGTTTTCAAAACAAAATACGTTTTAAAGGGAATGGTGAAGATGAATCAATGATAGTTGATTGTGTGCTTTAGACTGTTCCTAGTGACATGCTCATTCATGATTTAGGACTAGACTAGGCGGTAGCTAAGCACATTTGAAACGAAGTACCCCAGAGGAATTTGAATGATTTCGATTTAGATGAAGGGATACACTAGCTCTGTTTTATTTGGACTTAATTTGGACTTAATTTTCTCATTGAAGCATTAGACCAAGGAAACGAATCATACATTCAGGACTCCTTTATCTTTTTACCACTCTCTGTTGATCCTGAATGGCTAGTTCATCTTTAGCTAGTTCCCCACCTTAACCAATCCTCTTTCAAACTACATGCACTCTTGTTTTCTATTGTCTTATATGCAGATAAGTGCAAAAACGTTGGAGAGAAAGAGGAATGACGCAGTTTTCAGTCACCAAGGACAGAGACCTGCGATTTGCCGGAAAAGTTCCCGGAAGGATTCAACACAAGAGGAAGCTCAGTTTGCCTTAGAAAAATCTCAAATTTTGGTACAATCTCGTCCTCTAGTCTCTCTCTCTTTAAAAGGCATTTCCTTTCAAAAAAAAAAAAAAAAAAAAAATCCGGAAATAAGAAAAGAAAGGAAATAAAAGCCTTAGAGAGTCTAGAGATGTCAAATTTTAAGTCCCAAGGCAACTAGAGTTTGATTTTATGGAGTTTTGGAGATTGTTTTCTGATTCTCGGAAAAAATCTAAGTCTGGGGGAACAGCTGTTTACAACAAAGGAGGAAGGATTATGCAACAACATTTGGCAAGAAGAAGTGATTGAAAACTGTGGTCATCAACAGGTCCTTATCTCTCTTGCGGTTTTGCATATTATCTTGCATCCTCCAGATCTTCAGGTAACCCGAAACACTTTAACTCCACCACTTAAATAGCCCTTTAATGCCAAACGCCGTCTACCCTGGATGATGTCTTTAATGAGAAATCACTATTGAACTTAATGAATGTAGAGAGCTAGTTGACTGAAATCAAGAATTAAATTGTTTAAGTTTTGTATGACGGAAAAAGTGGACTAGTATCTCTTGTGCATTAGTGAGAATTTTCTAGACTAAGTTGTGGATTGATGCACTATCTTTGGTCCTAGTTTAGGAGTTCATGTCTATGAGATTTGTGCATTTCCTATTTTTGTTTTCACTTAACCAGTTTAGACTTTTGCTTTGTTTGAGGACAAACAAAGGTTTAAGTCTGGGGGAGTTGATAACAACGTATTTTGACCATTTTTATGGATCGTTTTGAAATACTTTTTCTATGTTTTTAATTGCTTTTAAGTACTTTTATTACGTTTTTCTAGTATTTGTAGTTCCAAGACTCTTTTCAGGAAACTTAGGGAAAAGCTTAACAAAATGGATAGAAAACCAGATTTCAGCTCAGAGTCAAACCATCAGAAGTTCACCCCTGATTGAAGGCCTTCTCACCGTCTGATCCAGCTCAAATTTTGAGACCTTAAATATGGAAGTATCAGCTTTCCAGTGCACTTTACAGCTTGGCAATCCAACGGTTCAATCAAAAGATACGCGAAGAGCAAGATGTCCCGTAAACCAGCCGGCAAGCACTTCCACCCGCGGCCAACAAGCATTTTCCCGCGGTCAGGAGCATCCCGACCACGGCAAACCACTCATCCACCGCGGTCACACTTGTCCCGACCGCGGCCTTCAACCTCCGAGCCCAAAAAGCCCATTTCTGAAGCCCACATTTGGAGAAACCCTAAGTGACGTCCAGAGAGGTCTTGAGCACTATAAATACATGTCTTAGTAGCCCTAGAAATCGTGTAACCTTAGAGAACCAAATTATTTACTTCATACTTTCACTGTTTTTGCTTTAGCTTTTAGGGAGAGAGAGATTTGTTCTCTTGAACCCTTGTTCTTTATTTTTCAATTTCGATTTCTATTCTACATCTTAATACTATGTCTTTGATTTCGTTCATTATGTCTGAGTAGTTTTATTGTTGGGATTAAGGGATTTTCGATGGGGATATATACGTTCGGTGAGGATTCCATTGGCTATTGAGCTGAATCTTAGAACTTTTTCTTTTGAATTCGTTTTTACTGCATGAGAGTAGCGTCATGAACTACAATCTGATCCAGATGCTTGGTGACACGAAAGTGTTCATCAGGTATCAGATCTAGTTTGGGAGAGCAAAAAAAACATAGGAGTGGAAACCTACCTATGGGCGATTTGTGAATTAGGACGAGTCTTAAACATAATGCATCTCTTCTCTTCCAGGGCCAGAGTGGAAACCTACTGGTCAGGGTTGAGAGAGATAGTTGTCTATGATCACGACAGTGGCGTATTCATACGTCCGTGACTCCAGTTCGAAAAGTTTAAGCAAAGATCTTACAAAATTTCTTCTCTAGCAATGTTTTGAATCGTTCGTACCCCTGAGAAAACTTCCCTGAAGCCCAACGCTTTCTTCTCCATTGATTTACACCGATTTTCTTTAAAGCTTTAGTTCAATATTGTCTTTCCTTTTTAGTTCATTTTCATTTAAGAATTAGAATATCCGTTTTTATCATTTTTAGTCATTTTCATTAAGTTTAGTTATTAAGTTATTTAATTCTCGTATTCTCTTTTAATATTTCGTTTTTAGATTTTAAACACACTACCAAACCCTTACAAAACCGTTTTTGTTCTAGACTTCCTTACTTTAACTTATTTCAAAGGCTTTTTGCAGGAAAAGATCCTCTTTCCCTGTGGATTCGATCCCTAAGTACTACAATCGATCAGCTGTGCACTTGCGGCTATTGATTTCAATTAGGGTAAAACTTTACAACCCACAACACACACCACAATCACTAGACATAAAGTTAAAAATCGTAGAAGAATACCAGGCACACAAATCTCTGTGGATTCGATCCCTAAATACTACATACTGATTAGCTGTGCACTTGCGCCTTTCATTTGTTTTGTTAAGGGTAAAACTTGTTCCCTCACGTAGTTGACACGAGCACGCATCAAGTTTTTGGTGCCGTTGCCGGGGATTTGTTTCTCTGCCTTTTGCTATTTTTCTTGTTTTAACTTCTGTTCTAGACACCTGATCTCTAGTTCTTTCTTAAAGTTTTTTCTGAACTATCTTTCCCTTCTTTTGTCTTTCTCTGAATTGCATGAATACCAGGCGTAGACCTACAGCAGACATTCCAATTCTAGATGAGATAGACAGACACGAAAGAGAACTTCGAAGACTTAGAAGAACGCAAGGAATGGCCAACGACGACCAGCCTGGAGATCCTATTAATCGAAATATAAATATGGACCAAGAAGGGTCCGAACATGGAGAAAACGAAGAGAATGATCACATAGAAGGTGATCATGCTCGACAAGATGGAGATGAGGATGAGGTTCTTCCAAGAAACCACCAGAACCGAGAGAGAGAACGACGTGAAGACCTTGATCCACCCATCAATGTAGCCGATGGTGACCACCCAGCAATGCAGCCGAATGAACGCGTTCACCGCCCCATTCCGCCAGCAAATCAACACCGAAGACAAGCCAGGAACCATCGCATAGCTGACTTTGATGCACCTACTCAAAATTTTCAGAATCGATCTGCGATTCAAGTACCATTTCCAAACCGGAATGAGTTTGAAGTCAAGCCTCAAATCATCTCATTGGTGAAGCAAAACCAGTTCCATGGAGTTCCTTCTGAGCACCCAATGGACCATATCGAGCTTTTTGAAGAAATTTGCAGCATGATGAGAACAAACCAAGTTCCACCTGACTATTGAAAGTGTAAGTTGTTCCCTTTTTCATTAGCAGATAAAGCTCACCGTTGGTTGAAGTCTTTGCCTGCAGGATCGATTACTAATTGGGAAGAATGTAGAACTGCTTTTCTGAACCACTTCTACACTAAGTCAAGGTCGAACAATCTGAGAACGAAGATCTCAACCTTTCAACAAGGGCCAACTGAATCTTTCTATGAAGCTTGGGAACGTTTTAAGGAGTATGAACGTGATTGCCCTCATCATGGATTTCATGGATCAAGCCTGCTGAGCACATTTTACCGAGGTTTGCAACCAACATACAAACTTTCACTTGATACAGCTAGCAATGGAGATTTTGGGAAAAAGACGATAACCCAAGGAAGAGCCTTTATCGAAAATTTGGCTCAAGCCAATAGCAATGACTGTTCTGAATATGATCGATCGATGAAGCAAGCCGGAACAGACAACAAGGAGATAACCGAATTGAAGAACATGGTAAGCCAGCTTCTGAAGAGCAAACATGCTTGTGAAACCAACAATGGCGCAGAAGAGGAAGGACCTAGTGATATTGATCACATTAATCAAGCATTTCAAGAAGAAGATGTGAACTACGTAGGAGCACTGGTGCCATACCAAAATCGCTCCAACAACAACTTCAACAACAACTTCCGGAATGCAAATTACAACAATCTCTCTTACCGCAATCCAAATGTGGAGAACCCTCAAGATCAGTACTACCCACCTCAGCAAAAATCATTCCAAAACAAGTTTCAAGGTGGAAACTTTGGAAGAATAGTACCATATCAACCGCGACAGCCATATAACTACCCAGGTACGGGTTTTAACAATCAATTTGTACAACAGCAGGGAGTCACGACGAACCAGCTAGCTTCACAAATCGGTAGACTTGAACAGTCAATCCAACAACTCGTTATGACGAACGAAAAAGCGTCTAAAGACGTGAACGTGTAAGTGGACTGCATGTGCAATGATCTGAATGGTAAGTTTGAATCTTTATCTTCGCACGTAAAGAAGTTAGATGTGCAAGTCGCCCAAACAGCCGATTCTAGGAAGAGGCAAAGTGGAGTTCTTCCAGGAAGAGTTGAAGATAACCCTAAGAAGTTTTGCAACGCCATAACAACATTGCCCGAAGAAGAGTCCGGAACCGATGGAAAGAAAGAAGAAATCCCAATCTTTGTACCACTGTACAAGGACATCGATCCCAAGCAGCCACCGTTTAAGGTACCCGAACGATCACCGTTTCAAAGGCTTACCAAAGCCGATGATCCGGGACGTTTTGTTTTCCAGTGTTTCATTTCAGGAATCAAGTTTACAGACTGCTTGTGCGATTCCGGAGCCAATGTCAATATCATGTCTAAGGCATTTGCCAAAAGATTGGGCATAAAAACCTTAAGGACATCGACGGTTAAGGTTATCTTTGGAGATTCATCTCAAAAAGATACTGAAGGGGCGATTCATGATCTACAAGTTCTAGTGGAGATAAGATTGTTCCAGCAGATTTCCAAGTCCTGGAGATGGATAAAGACAAGGAGAGGCCACTCATTTTCGGGAGACCATTCCTAGCTACAGTAGGAGCAATAATTGATCACGCAAACCGGGAGGTCGAGAGAAGCTTTCATCCACAGAAAAAGGTACTATCCTACTATCTTAGATGAATTTCCAAGTAAAGGAAACAGGCCAAAAGAGAAAGAAAAGGAGAAGCCGAAAGCTTTTGCAAAGATCAAAATCATCATTCCACCGGACGCAACAGAAACTAGTGAGGACCAAATCCAGGAGCTGATCGAAAACACAAAAAGGGTTCTGAACAACTTTAAAGTCCGAAAGAAGATTAAAGGTAAGAAGACTTCCCTTCAAGGAGAAGAAGTAAAACTTCCACCAACCGGAAGTAATAAAGGCACATCAAGTGGAGTGCCATTCAAATCAGCCTGATTCCTCATACTTACATCGAGCTAAACGACTTAAAACAAAAGCGCTTAATGGGAGGCAACCCATTTAGGTACTCTTTCTTTTAGTTTTCTTTTCCTTTTTAGAATTTATGCTTTCTTTTTCTTTTTAAGTTTTAGGTATTTTATAAAACAAAAACACAAAAAAAAAAAAACAAAAAATTTGAAAAACCAAGAAGAAAAAGGTAGGTCTTTAGCTGCTCGGCCCGGCAAAGACGAGAAGATTGGACAATAGGCCGCAGGAGGAATACCCGCGGTCGTAACAAACGGAACCGCGGCCAAAGGTGCATCGACCGCGGCACCGTGAATGTGACCGCGGCCGAGCACTCGACTACCGCGGTCGCGCGTCTCCTGACCGCGGCCGTTGGTCGTTGAGATGATTCCGCGGATTTCTGCCGTTTCCCGGTGTTGCCTGGTGATTTCCCGGTGTTGCCTGGTGTTGCCTGGTGATTTCCCGGTGTTGCCTGG
>NW_006256852.1:424021-701180 GCF_000478725.1 Eutrema salsugineum | reverse complement strand
AAGTTTTGAACTTTCCTAATGTGCAACAAGAAAAGGTAAGTTCCCGCAAACTTAAAAATTTCCAGAAATTTTCCGTTTTTGCTTCAAAAACGCTTTTCAAAGAAAAGAAACAAACTTTTTGGATCAAAACTCTTTCTTCTCTTCTCTTCCAAAAGACTTAGAGATTTAGGAGAAAGAACACATTTTCAATTCTTAAGCTTTTTAAGAGATTTTTGGCTCAAACCTCACTCTTTTTCGAAGCTGATTTCAATTCTACCCTCAATTCTCTCTTTCCAGCAAGGTATGAACCTCAAACTCACCATTCTTACTCGATTTTGAACTTAGGGTTTTCTTTAAAAACCCAAAATCTTGGTCTATTGATGGTGGAAATAGCTTAAGAATGATAGATTATCCATTTAAGTTATCTAAAAATCGATTTTAGCACCTAGCTTAAGAGGAATTGAGATTTTTGAAATTTGGATTCTACATGCTTAATAAAAATCGAATTTGGAACAGCAAAATTGATGAATTTGATTTATCCTTGTGTGATTAGTGATTAGTATTGGGTAATCTTTAGAATTCACATGGAAATTGCTCATAAAAACCTTTTTTTAGAAGATTTCTATGTTGAGAACATCAAAAATCCGAATTTAGTCATGAACTACTTGATTTCTCAGATTTAATATCAATTTTGTTTGCTCATAATTTTAATTAATCTCTTTATACTAGTATTAGTATAACAGATCTTAATGTGTTAAAATTAGCACCCAAATTCACTCTTTTTCCAAGAATCATTTCATTTTGCAGAAAATGGATGAAACCAGATCCCGAAGGAGCCGTCGAACTGGTGGCAGCTCCGATGACATTCCCGACGATGCTACTCTAGGAGAGTACATGCTGAACCAAGCCAGACAAGAAGACGAAGCTATGTGATGAGATTGCTCCAGCACTCAAGAGAAACACGAGCACCTCCCGAGCCACCACAGATTCGATACATTGGGAGGGAGACGAACCCGAGAGTGGACAATGCAAGGCGTTTCAAGAAGCTGAACATCAAACCCACGCCTTGCATTGATTATCATACACTCGAGATGCTTGGAATCAGAGAGGATGTAATCTGGTACATCGATGCACTTAAGCTGAGACCCTACTTGGAGCTGAACCTTCCGACTTATCCTGAGCTAGTCCATGAGCTTTTAACGACCGTTACACTCCACCACACGAAGAGGAGGAACCCCAGAGCATCAGATGGCATCTTGTCATTCTCTATCCGCGGACAGCCTTATTCTCTCACCATTTCCGAGGTTTGTGAAGCTCTTAAGCTTCCATACACTGATGGCATTTATCTTGAAGATGAACCTGATCTTAACCTGTGGAGAGTGATGGGTCATGGAGCCTATGATAGTGGGAGATCTAAGTCAGCCCTTCTTAGCCACCCAGCAGTGAGAGTTGTGCGCAAACTCTTAGCACACACGATCTTCTCTAGAGCCAACATGGGAGGTGTCTTGAAGACTGAGCTCATTACACTTCAGATCCCATTTATGGACCACCCACGACTTGCCTGCTTTGCTGGATCATATCGCAGAATATGGTAAAGGTGAAGCATGATTTACATGGTTGCGTTGACGCTACTCCAGCTTTTGGGAGTGCTATTACAGCGATACTACAGGCTGTAGGATTCGATTTCTCATCTGATGATCCACTTCCCGATGTCTGGTATGATCTACTTTATCTCTCTCGCGATCACACTATCTCTCGTGCGGATTTCGATCCAGATAGTTTTGGTTACAAGTATTGCACTGGCACTGAGGAGCACCGAGTCCTCTTACCTTCAGCGTCTATCCCGAGATTGAGAAACGAAGGACGCCCTCGATGGACTCCGGAATCCGATGATTTTCTGCCATCCGTACCTCGTCTACCATTCACCATTGGCCAGTACATAGTGGCCAAGGCGAAGCGTGATGCAGCTGCGGCCCGTGCTCATTTTCAGCCATCTATTCCGACCGGCCACACCTCATCATCCACATCATCACACACTCATTCCGATCTGGAGCGCAGAGTTGAGAGACAGGGACGACGCTTTGAGCGCGTTGTCACCTTCTTACAGGAGCAGCACCAGTTCGCAGACGACACTTTGGAGGATGAGTGATTGATCAGCACTTCACTACCATCACGGTTCTACCATCATTTTCTTTTCTTTTATCTTATTTTATCTTATTTTGCTTTTATTCACCATCTTCTCACCAACTTTTTCACACTGGGGACAGTGTGATTTAAGTCTGGGGGAGGATGTCTATCCGTACTAATTATTTTCCTGCTTCGCTTTTAAATTTCAAGTACTTTTTAAATTTAATATGTAACCTATTCGACATTAAGTATTTTTCAGGATTGTTTGACGCAAAACTATGATGATTTAGACCTGCACACTTCTACACTATGCATGATAGCTCATTTGTGGTTAGCACTAGACTAGGCGGTAGCTAGAGTACTTGCACTACGAACTCCCACCAGAGGACTTATTCATGGAGATTCTTTCTGACAGGATATACTAGCTCACTTTATTTGGACTTAATATTGATATCTAATTTTCTCATCATTGATTTTAGGCAGGCATCGACATACACATCTAGGACGTCTTTTACCGTCACTTTTACCACTCTTTGTCGTCCTAGATGACCAGTTTATCTTTATCTGGTACCATACCCTAAACCCAAAACCTTTATTTTCAATCCTCATGCATTCTATCTTTAGTTTATATCAGCAGATATGTGCAAAAACGTCGGAGAGAAGAGGAGCGACACAGTTTTCAATCACTCGCAAAAGAGACTGAATGGAATTGGGAAGGAAGAGTATCAGAAACATAATAAAGCTTTACAAGACAGATATTAACTGGTAAATTCGTGCTCTCTAAGACTCTATATCTAAAGGTGTTCCCTTTCTTTAAAAAAAAAAAAAAAAAAACGTGAAAAGAGAAAGGGAAACAAAAAGCCTAATGAGTTTTAGATTGTCGAAATTTATGGAGCAATGAGCAACCACTATTCGTTTAAGGAGCTATTGTTTTGAAAGATTTACAAAAATCTAAGTCTGGGGGAGTTTGGAGAGAACTTGAGGAAGAAGACCATGAATCTATGTCAACAAGAAAGTGACTGAAAACTGTGGATACCAACAGCTTCACTCTCTCTTGCGGTTTTGCATAATGTCCTGCATCCTCCAGATCTTCAGGTAACCCTTAAACACAAAAAGTCATACCCCTAAAATAATCCTTCTTTACACCTAGCCTAGATTGCCTTGCCTAGATTTTCTTTGATGAGAACCACCGAGATTTTTAATGAATATTAAGAGCTAGTTGACTGGAAGTTAGATCTTAGTGCATAGATTTCTGCATGACGGATTAACGGACTAGTTATGCCTGTATTGCTAGTGAGAATTTTCTAGGCTATTCTCGATTGATGCATACTGATTGATATTGGTCTAGAAGTTTGGTCTCGGAAATTTTGTTTAGTTCCTGCGTTTTCAAACCTCTCGCCGAGATTTAGCCTTTGTTTTGTATGAGGACAAACAAAAGGCTAAGTCTGGGGGAGTTGATAACACCGGATTTTGACTATTTTTATGGATCATTTTAATATCTTTTACAGGTGTTTTTACTCCATTTTCAAAGGTTTTCAAAGAATTTCTATGTTTCCGGATTTTAAAAGACTTTTCAGGTAATTTGGGATAAAGAGGCACAAAATGGAACAAAAAGACTCTTTTGGATAAATGCAGACCGTCAGAACTCTCATGGAGAGACGAAGGCCTTCTCACCGTCTGATCACCCTCAAAATTGGACAACTTATAGAAGAATCAACCAGCTTTCAAATGCACTTGGTTTGGAGACATTCCAACGGTTGGATCTCAAGATATTCCATTAGCCCCGGAGCCACGCGGAGTCGGCCAGCAACTCATGCGACCGCGGCCAACAAGCTATTTGCCGCGGTCAGAAGCTTCCCGACCGCGGCCAACAAGCCAATTGCCGCGGTCACAACACTCCCGACCGCGGCATTCAACCTCCGACTTAAAGCCCACTTATCTGAAGCCCAAAGTCATTCCCAGCCTCAATTCCGGAACCCTAGAGACCATGGAGTATTGGAGACTATAAATACATGTCATTTAGGTCGTTTTTAGGGAGAGCTTTTCATACTTTACAAAAACCCTTTTCCTTTAGCCGTTTTTATGAGATTTTTGTAGAAGATTGTTCAAGTCCGAGTTCTTCAATAGAGAAGCTTTCTTTATCTATTTTCTTTACTGTTTTTCATTACTTTTATTAAAACCAATGATGATGTCGAACTCAGCCATGTCTGAGTAGATCCCGAGTGGGCTTAGGGTTCCCGAAAGGGGCTCTCATAATCGATTAAGACATCTAGGTTTATAGATCTGGGATTTCGACCTGTTCTCTGTTTATTCTTGTTCTTATTGCATGTATGCTTGATTGATCACCTAGTATCTGATCTAGATAGTTAGTGTTGCGAAAGTTTTCATTAAGTATCAGCCCTAGAATGAAACAGGCGATTTTTCCGTAGGAGTGGAAACCTACCTGCGGCGAGATCGTGAGTATTAACGAGTCTTGTGCAGCTCTTGCGTTTTCTCCCTTCCAGGGCCAGAGTGGAAACCTACTGGTCAGGGTTGCGAGAAACAGTTGGTTATGATCACGACAGTGACGTAGTCATACCGCCGTACTCTAGCTCTAGAACCCATATATTGTTATCCGTCAATCCCAATCTATCTACACTAATGTTAAAACCGATTATGATCCCTTAGAGTTCCCGAAAGCTCAGCGTTTTTAGCCATAATTTACAATTCCATCGATTTTTACTTGCTTTCTTAGACCTGCATTTCAATTTCCTTAGTTCGTTATTTACTTGCTTTATTTACCTTTCATGCGGTATTTTACTTGCCTTATTTTTGTTTAGTTCGATATTTTACTTATTCCATTTGCATTTCATTCGATTTTCTTTACCTGCTTTTTAGGATAGATTGATTTGCTTTCTTTTGTTTTAGTTTAATTCGCAAGAAAAACAACCAACCTTTAAAACCAATTTAGTCTAGACATAAAGTTAAAAACCGTAGAAGAATACCAGGCACACAAATCTCTGTGGATTTGATCCCTAAATACTACAACTGATTAGCTGTGCACTTGCGGCTTTCATTTGTTTTGTTAAGGGTATAACTTGTTCCCTCACGTAGTTGACACGAGCACGCATCAGTTGTCTCTTCTTGATTGTCTCCAAATTTGAGCTGGATCGGACGGTGAGAAAGTCTTCATTTGAGGCTGAACTTCTGATGGTCTGACTCTGAGCTAAAAATGTGGATTTCTTCCATTTTGCCATCATATTCCCTAATTTTCCTGAAAAGAGCCTTGAAACTACAAATACATGGAAATCAAAATAAAAGTTCCTAAAACTAAGTAAAACCTTTGAAAAAACATTTGAAATCAATGGTGAAAAGTGGTCAAAATCAGGTGTTATCAAAGTACTCTAGCTACCGCCTAGTCTAGTACTAAACCTTGAACGAGTTTTTTATGAACTGATGGTGTAGAAGCAGACAGGTTGGTTATAATCATTGATTTTCTTATTATTTCCTCAAAATGTATTTGACCTTTGAAAACAGTTTTTGAAACTTAAAAGACTTTTGAAAAGTTTTTAGAAAACTGAAAAAAATGTAAAATTTTAAAGGAAAATGCATAATGCAAGGGCTCATGCAAGAAAGGTGGCCAGTAAGGGATGAAATCCTCCCCCAGACTTAAATCACAATACCCCCAGTGTGAAATAAATCAGGTAAGGATGAGAAATAGAGAATGTGAAAATTTTAAAAGATGAGGGAAAAGAAAACTTACCTGGTGTTGGTGATGGATTGTGAGGTGGTTGTGGAGGTGGTAGGATGTTGAATGGTGGATGGTGGTTGATGTTGAGTGGTGCTTGATGTTGAGTGGTGCTTGATCAAATTTGGATTGATTATATTTGAATCAAGGTAGAAGTGGAAGTGGCCAAGGGAGGCCGGATTGGTGTTGGCCGCGGGTCAAGGTGGAACACTTGCTGGCCGCGGCTGAACCTCCTTTAGCCGCGGTCAGCTCCCTTTTGTTATTTATTATTTAAATCCATACTAAGGCCTGTATAAAATAAGAAAAATAAATTTCAATAGAAAAAAAAAGTTAAACTAAAACAAATAAGTACCTAAACGGGTTGCCTCCCATCAAGCGCTTTGGTTTATAGTTTTTAGCTAGACTTTGCAAAGAAAAAGACTTAGTTCAAATAAGATCTTGTCCTAAGACAAGTTCTTTTCGAAATCTTGCTGTTCTCTCTTGCAGGTTCTTCATCACTCTAGAGCTCTTCTGGTTCAAATGTCTGGGCTTTATGCTTTCCTTCTTTGCTCTTAAGTGGTGTAGCTTCATAGAAGATGTCCTTGTCAATATTTGCAAAAGAAACTTTCTGGTTGGGCCAATCCATGATGGCTCCAACAGTTGCTAAGAAAGGCCATCCAAGGATAACTGGATATGAGTCATCTTTGGTCTTCACTATGTATAGATCGACAGGTGATATGCAATCTCCAATCCTTAGAGGAATGTCTCAGGCTATCCCTTTTGGAGTTGCACTTGAATCATCTGCTAAGCTAATCTTTGTCCTGGTACTTGAAATGTGCTTAATGCCAAGTCTCAAAGCAGTGGCTTTGGACATCATTTTAATGCGAGCTCCATAATCACAGAGAATATTGAAGAATCTTTCACCTCTAATAGAAATTGATCTTTGTCTTGAACTTTGTGCAGAGTTCAAACTAGTCTACCTTCTTGGGCGTATGTGAACAAGTCTTTCGTCTCTTCTATAGATTCTTTGCTATCATAGAAGAAGTGGCCGATCATGTAGTCCCTACATGCTTTGGCAAACGAAATTCTTTTGGGAAGAGTCTGAACTACTTGATTGAACTCTTCAAGTGCTTCTTTGCTGATCTTGTTTGTGTAGTCACTGGCTTCTTGGGTGTCTTTGAGATGGATCCTGTAAACAGCTGCATCAGGTGATGATCTAAAAAAAGATAGATACCTGGCTCTTCTGAAATATGTAGAGATGTTCTCCTTAGTCACCTTGCTGTATCTGAAGAAAACTTGAAGGCAGCCTTGCTTCCATATGTCATCGAATCCATGGTAGAGAGGAATATACTTCACAAATTTGTTGAATTTTATCAGTCTCTCTCTAGATATGCTCTTGATTATTGGTTCTGAGTTGTCATCAAATGAATTTTCTCCAGGGTTTGGATCTTCAACAAACAAACCATACTCTTCATCTTCTGAAAATTGCTCTTGAAGATCATTGTCACAAGTGTAAACCATGTTGCAAGATGCATAAGTGTTGGATTCCTCTTTTTTTTTTGATGCTTGTGCAGTGATTGAGAAGACAACTTTATCAAACAACCTAGATCCGGTCACAAGGGGTCGGTATTCAGTTGAACTGGTTTCAGAAAGAGGTTGAAAGGACTCCCAATCTGAAAAATCAGGCTTGGCCGCGGGTGGGATTCTCTGGGCCGCGGTGGAAGTGGTCCTGGCCACGGGTGAAGTGCTCGCAACCATGGTCAGTTCCTCCCGGCTCACCATGCTTCGTTCTTCAATCTCGTCTTCTCCATTGTTGTTCTCTTGCTTCCAGTGGTCATCAGGCATGTCTTGGGCATCCAAATCATTGGTTTCAGTGTTCAGATCATACTCCTTATGATCTTTAGAAAGTTTTTTAACTTCCTCTTCTACTTCATCTAAAGCATAGATAACTTTATCTAAAGTAGCATCAAGCTCTTCTGTCTTGTTTTCAACCTTAGGTACACCTTACCACAGCTCCAATGTGTAGTCGTAGATCTAGTTTTTGGTTTCTTTCAGCTCCTTATCCAAGTCATCAATCTTGAAAGTTAGGGTTTGCAGCTCCCTTTCACTTTGTCAAATGTTAAACTTGTTCTTCCCTTGCTCTTCTTCGACAGACTCCATTCTCTGATTCAGCATTTCATTGTCTTTAGTTCTCTGATCCTCCAGTGTCTTCACGTGCTCAGAGAGGTCATCAAACCTCTTGTTAAGGTCGATGGTGATGGCATATAGCCTTGTTCGTAGGGCAGCTTTGATGACTGCTTGGGAGGCAAGGAACTGATTCAGCTTGGCTTCCAATTGATTAAGCAAGATATTAAATCGATTGTTCTCAGAGTTCTGGTATAGAACCTGATGAGGTAAGGGATGAGATGGTCGACGGTTCACCAGGTGTGGCCAATAGGGCTCATCTCGGTGGTGTGGAGTTCGCGAGTCTCCATGGTAGTGGTTCAGATGATTCGGCCGAACAAGATAATCAGAATCACGCCTGGATGGTGATTCACATGCGCAGGGAGCTTTACACAGGTTGCAAAACCTTCGCTTGGTATTAGGGTTTCTTCTCGGATGATCCATGCTTCAAAGATTCTGAAACTAGGACAAGCAGAAGAAAGAATAAGCAAAAAAAAAAAGTTGGGTGTTTATGAGTTTGGTTTACTTCCTATAGTGTTTTGGCAGAAACTCGACATATATATAGTCTTCTGCGGCTTCAACCTCTTGGGTTTAGACCTCCAGCGACTAAAAACTTGATGGGTACGGGCCTAGGGTTGTGTTTTGTTTACAAGCCCATTTGTCCTAAAAACAGTTTTAAATTTATAAAATCATAATGTCTACAAGTGCACAGATGTACGTTGTAGGTCCTAGGGTGTCGATCCACAGGGAAGATGTCTAATCTGCAAAGTCATAAACTCATGGGGATTTGAGGTTTTTGGTTAAGGTTCCTAAACTTAACATAAATTTATATTTACGGGAAATAAAATGCAATGCAAATGAGCTGTTAAAAGAATATCTCAAGGATGTCGACTCAAACTATAGACCTAACCTCATAGGTGGCGATTTAGACTTCTCCGGTTTACTCTATAATGTCAAAGCATTTCCAATTAGCCTCCAGGTGATTTATCTTCATCTATTTCTGGGATCTGCATGGAACGAGAATAGACATGTGTATGATTAACCAACTCTCGCCATCTTAATCAACTAATCACTCAAATCTGACAATTAACTCTCGCTCTCATGCCAAAAATAAGATCATGCATTAACTATTGAATTCGTTTGCTCACATGTTCTCTACAGGTAGCTCTCGACTCCTATAGCGACTATGTTCTTCTGAAGCTATGTATGGATGATCTGATACAGCACTCTCGTGGCTCTAATCAATCCTAGACTCAAAGAATAGGTCATGAATCTACTCTCATGCAATATGAACAACTTAGAAGAGATGAAATCAAGAATATGGTTTAGAAACATAGAAATCCTAATCGAACATATATGCCTATCGATAACTCTTAAACAACTTGAGTGTATATGACATATCTACATGATGCAAGGAATGATAATAGACATGAAAGAATGCAAAAGATGAAACAGAAAAGTTAATTAGATAAAAAAGAGAAAGAACAATGGATCCAGGGAAGAACCCCCTTCTCCATCGCCTAACACTAGAAAAACAAAGTTGGATGGCTCAAAATCTCATTACAGGAGTACACACCCGTTTAGGGCTGCTAAGAAATGTATTTATAGGTCCTAAGGTCTTCCAGGTCTCATTTAGGGCTTCTTTGAAGAGGAATGGCAAAATAAGCTTCGATGTTGGGCCTTGTGGCTCGGATATGGTCCACTGGGGAGGGGGGGGGGAAGTCTTTCGGGGCAGGTAAAATGCATGTTTGTCGCGGGTGAGAGTCTTCTGGGACTGGTGAATTTGGTCAATTTGTTCTCCATGTATCTTATGATTGCACCGTTTGATTTTCTTGAGGTAAAGTGTTATGGAAATCTGATTGTCTCCTCTTGAATGTCTCCACATTTGAGCTGGATCAGACGGTGAGAAAGTATTCATTTGAGGCTGAACTTCTGACGGTCTGACTCCGAGCTAAAAATGTGGATTTTTTCCATTTTGCCATCTTTTTCCCAAAATTTCCTGAAAAGAGCCTTGAAACTACAAATATATAGAAATCATAATAAAAGTTCCTAAAACTTATTAAAACCTTTGAAAAAGCATTTGAAATCAATGGTGAAAATAAGTACAAATACGGTGTTATCAAGCGTTTAAAAATCTTACTGAACACATCTTTGTACACAACATTAGTTGTCTTGTTCTGGACGTTACCACTTTTATCAGTAATCAAAATCTTCAAACAAGACCTAGAATTCACCCTTGATAATGCAACATATAGCTGTCCATGTGAGAACATTGGTCTATGTCGGAATAAACCAACATTTTGAAGAGATTGTCAATGACTTTTGTTGATTGTCACTGCAAATGCCAATGTCACAGGAAATTTTCTTCGACGCATTCTAAAAGGAAAACTCATTTCCGGAGGTGTAACAAACATTCTAGGAATGAGAACCTTATCTCCAACCTTATCGGTTCCTGTTATGATTCTACCCTCTATAACATGGCGAGCCAATTATGTAACAATCAACCTAGTGTCGTTA
Organism: Eutrema salsugineum; assembly: GCF_000478725.1. Classification (NCBI taxonomy): domain Eukaryota; kingdom Viridiplantae; phylum Streptophyta; class Magnoliopsida; order Brassicales; family Brassicaceae; genus Eutrema; species Eutrema salsugineum. Next base: position 690,688 of record NW_006256852.1, on the reverse strand, counting down.
CATAGACCTCCCTTAGGATCAATGTTACACAAACACAAAATTGGTGCACATATCTTAAGTTTCAAAAAATGTATGGGCAATCCAGAAACTTTGATTCCATTTGATTCCATTCAAAAACTCTGTAGGATATGTTATCTTATTAGATGGGTCTTTGTCACTGGTTGCAATGCTCTCAGCGCTCAGGTATGTTCTTCACCTATAAATAAACATGATAGGAAATTCAGTACGTTCAGCAATTGACTGGGATTCAATAATATATATACATGCTACGTATAATCAATATAATGTGTTTTCTGGCAGCAATGACAACATATAATCATTAATTTGATCAACATCTTCGTTTGTGGGACTCATAATAGCACGATGTTGATAAAAATCTTCAGCATGTTGACTATCTATTAAGTTTCCACACACTTCTTTAACTATAGTTTTCATTGGATCGCCACAATCTTTGATCAAAAAATCTTCTGGAAATGTCAATATCCACAACTCCATCATTTACAGTATTGATTTTAAAACAGCTAATATTCATTCAGAGAATGTCTTATGTTCAGCGGCAACGACATCAATGGTGAAACTTTGCAATCATCCCATAGTTCTGAAGAATTGATTGTTGCCATAACTGTTTATGATCCGCGAGCATGAGGAATTACCAAAAGTATCTGACAGAAATTACCTCCAAAAACAACCACCTTCCCACCAAATGGTTTTCTCACAGGTAATCTGATGATATCATTTATACTTCTATCTAAGTTTTCGAAACAATACTTGCTCATCATCAGAGCCTCATCCCATACAATAAAGTCAACCCTTTTCATCAAATTGGCAAGATCTGATCCAGGAGGCATATTGCATTGTGTAAAATCATCTGGATTTATTGGGATTCTGAACCCAAATGAGCTGTTCAACCACCTTCTAACAACAGAGAAGCAATCCCACTCAATGCAGTGTTGATTACTATCTTACCTCTAGATTGAATAGTGGTTGAAAGGCAACTCCAAAGAAATGTTTTACCAGTACCTCCAAAACCATATAAAAAGAAAACACCAACTTTGTTGTTCAAAACATCATCCAAAATCTCTCCGTAAACACCTTTCTGCTCATCTGTTATCATGGCAAGAAGTCTCTCATTATCTTTTTTTGCTCATCATCATTGTAATTGAGTTCATCATCATTGTAATTGAGTTCATCATCAATCAATCGGTTGTCGTTGTACTCCATGAAATTATCTGGTTTTGGCATACAGTCTCATTTATTTAGTGAACGTCCTCTGCTTTCTAAGAAATCTTGAATCTCTTGCAATGCAATATTTTTAATCTGCTTGGTCGATAGATTCAAACCTGAAAAAATAAAATAAAAAAACACAAAGAGATATTTAAAAAATGATGACCAAGTTGATAATTATAACTTGTAGAGCAAGCTTCATGTATACAATAATTACAACTGTTGCATACCTTCATTTACGCTTTCAAAACGACGTCTGTAAAGTATATCATCTGTCAAATACACCCACGTTGCTTCTCAAACTACGCCAACTTGTGTTAAACAATCACCTAGTAACATTATACTGAAAAAAGCCTGAGATACCATCCTGAAGCCCAGATGCTAGCTTCTTTGATGCATTCGATATATTCTTTGTCATCATCTAACAATCCTAACGCATCACACGCTTCTAAGTGTATTAGTCCCTGGTCTAAATCACCCGAAGCGGACCCTTGATGTGTTTTTGCAACCACTCATACATGAGTTAAACCAGTTGTGGCATGTTGGAGTACGAACGGACAGCTGCGTCGATGAGATGGCATGCAGAACATTCACAAATAGATGGCAAAATGACTCACCCGTCTGACGGGAAATCTTGTAGATATGTGGTTTATGTTACGATGAATGGGTGTGATTCGTCGTAAAATCGTCGTAACATACCATCGAGTTTACGACGAAATGTAACCCCTAAATCTTATAATCAATCTTTTCTGGGGTTCAGGGGGGATTTAGATGAAGAGAATGATATGGCTTACCATCTCATTAGGTAAAACAACTTTCTAAACAAAAAAAAAAAATATTTCAAAATTTGACATATATGTGTTTATCAAGTAATCTTAAGGTGTCATATACATTTAGGGAAGATGTAAGGATTTATCTTAGATCTTACCAAATTCTTCATTAAGTTATGTAAACATGCTAAAAAGTTATACAGATCACATTTATCATGTATAGACATGCTTGTATGTGCTTATTGATGTTTCAATTTTTGAATTTCATCAGTTTTGGTCTAAACTATCGTAAAATTGTCATAATATTACGATAATTTTACGACGATATGTAAATACACAGCCGTTATAATTTTTATGATTTATACAGATTTGTCGTAAAATCGTCGTAAAATTACGACGATTTTACGACGACTAACCCTGATCGTCATAAATTTGTCGCAAAGCCCAGATACAGCCACGTGTGTTTGTCTTATTCGCTTTGTGGTACGGTGGGACCTCTACAACGAATTTACGACGAATTCGTCGTAAAGTCGTCGTAAAATTATGTCGACTTTACGACGAATATAAATTCTATATATATGGACGCATCCCTTCCTCATTTCGTCGCTCATGTCTCTTATTCCTCTCTCTGCTTCCTCCTTCCATAGACGCAACCTCTACACCCTTTAAGGTAATTTTTTATTTTTTTTAATTAATATCTAATTTATTTTATTAAGTTTAGAAATTCAAACGGTTTAGGTCGGGAATTAGTTTAGGCTCGGAATTTGTTAGATTTAGGATCGGAATATGTTAGATTTAGGATTATAATTATAAATTTATATGTAATTTGAAAAATAATATTTTTCTGGTTTTGCAGATGATGACTCGACGGAGGACGCACTACATCAATTTCATGGCAGACGGACACTCTTCCCGGGCGTCTGCCTCGGGAAATACCTGGATCGATGTCCTTTCATCTTCCGAAGCCTCCCAGGTTCCGAATACCGTTGCAGAGCAGTCTCCACCACCGCCTCCACCACCACCTCCACTACCAGCTGCCGAACCGGCAGTACCCCTCCCTCCTCAACTGTATGCTCAATTTACGGTTGAGGACTTACTAGCCCTCCCGGGACGGAGGGCTTTACAACGTCTGGTTCCCGGAAAAGCGGAACCAGGTTCTTATTGGTAAGTAAACTTTTCATTTTTTTATTTTTGTTTAATTAATGCTTTAATTCACTTAAATATTAATGTAATCTGTTTTTTTTTTTCAAATGTTTAACTTGGATAATTGTGTCGGTCGGAGAGTTTCCGACATAATTAAGAGTCATTTCGTTGAGCCGCACTACAATTGGAGCAAGGTGTCGCAAGAGACGTTCGACACTTGGTACAAGTGCTTCGCGGTAATGTTTTTTAAATTTTCTTTATATTCTTTCAAATTAATTTAAATTTAATTTTTGTTTTATTTTTTTATATAATTATTTGTTTTATTTTGCAGCAACGGTGGAACTGGGACATCGGGATCAACGAGACGGTCCGCGAAGCTTTCCGGCTGAAGGCACAGAAACGCCTAGTCAACACCGTTTCTGATTGGAAGCGGAAGTGGGAGACCGACGGCGACGACGCAAAGCCAAGCGCCATGTCCACTTTCTATTGGAACGGGTTGAAGGCGTACTGGCTGGACCCGCATGCCCAGACCGTTGCGTCTAAGTGTTCGGCCGTCCGCAACCGAGTCGGTCTTGACGGTCAGAAGTTAGTGACCCTGCACACCTTTGGCCAAATATCATTTGCGGACTGACGTCTCATGATGGTAAGTAATTAAATATAAATTATTGTGTTATTATTTTATTTTTAATTATTTCTATTTATTAAATATTTATAACTAATGTTTTTAAATTCGTAGGCCGAGGAGAACGGAGGAGAACTTCTTCCAATGACGAAGCTTTTCGAGACCACTCACCGGAAGAGGGACGAGAGCTTTGTCGACGCTCGGTCAGAGGAGATCTACAATGCCACTATTCAGCGGATCGCCGAGCGGGAAACCCAGGCCACACCTGACGGTACTATCCAAGTACCGTTGACCGTCGCTGAGCAAGACCAGATTTTCGAGGAGGTATGCTCTATTTCAAATTTTTAAAATTTTATTATTTTTATTACGTAATAATTAATTAACATTTTAATTTTCATTTGTAGGTTGCTCCGAAGAAGAAGAGCCGAACTTTAGGGATGGGCTCTATTAGAGACTGTCCCGCCGCCTCGGCATCCGGATTCCGCACGCAGGAGGATCCGAGTCAGCTTCGTCAGGAGCTTGCCACAGCCAATGCTGAGATCACCACTCTCAGACATAAGCAAGTGGCCCAGAAGCAGGAGCTCACCGAGATGCACGGCCTCTTCGACATCATTGCGGAAGCGGTTCCGCAGTTGGCCACCGCTATCCAAGAGAGGCAACGGCGAGCACGGGGAATATTTGAGGCCGGTGGTACTTCCGGTAAGCAGACGCAGGATCCGATAGTGCAGACGGGGAACGACGGTCTAGCAGCCACGGCCGGGCAAGACGGAGAGCCTCCTCGAGACGTCGATCTCAACCTCGACGATTACGATATCATGTTATAGTAGGTTTATTTTTGTAAAAAACAAATTAATGTATTAAATTTTTTCTTTTATTTGTAAATTATTTTTGATTATAAATTTTAATTTAAAATGTTTTTTTAATTTTCAATAATTATATTATTTTAAAAATTCATTAATTAAAATAATAACTAATTAATTTCTAAATCGACGTACATTCGTCGTAAATTAACGTCGAACTACCGTTAAATCAGTTCCAACGAATTTACGTCGAAAAGATTTACGTCGAATTTACGTCGAAATTTTACGACGAATTAACAACGATAACTAAAAAATTAATTTCCCTTAATTGAAATATGTCGTCTCCTAGTCGTTGTTTAATCGACGTAATTTTACATCGATTTTACGTCGTTGTTATGAGTGACATATTTTGTTTTACTTTCATTGGAAAATTTACGTCGAAATTACGACGAATAATTTCCGACGATTTTACGACGATTTTATTCGGTTGGTAAATTTACGACGATTTTACGACGAATTCTATTTTACGACTATTGTTTTACGACGATTTTTCATTCGTCGCTAATTCGACGTAAATAGACATTTACGTCGATTTTACGTCGATATTTGCCGACGTAAAAACCGATCTTTCTTGTAATGGAGGAAGCTTTTCGTGCTGTCTATGGTTTGCAGACATCTCATGAAGTATGGCTTGCACTTGCTATAAAGTATAAACGCATCTCTATCTCTAGAAGGTTTGATCTTCAAAGGAAACTTCTAACGGTGTCTAAGTTAGGTAAAACTACGTCTGAATATCTGAACGAAGTTACCTCTCTGCGACCAGTTAGATGCTATAGGTTGTCCTGTTGCTGAGAATGAAAAGATCTATAGTGTTATTCATGGTTTGGGTCAGGAATATGAGGCTATTACTGCTGTTGTTGAGAACTCTATGGACACATATCCTGGTCCTACTTTTGAGGATATTGAGGTCAAGCTTATCAACTTTGATAATAAGCTCCAGAAGTACGCAGCTCAGTCTACTGTTACGCCTCATCTTGCGTTCAACTCTGGCCGGGGATATACCAATGACAATTGTGGTGGTGGTCAGTCTGGTGGTCACTTTGGCACCTCTCATGGTCGTGGTCAGCAGTTCTCTACTCTTGGAAGGGGATTTAATCAGCAGATCAACACTGGGTCTTCTTCCGAGTCTACCAGACCAACCTGTTAGCTGTGTGGCCGTTGTGGTCATACTGTTCTCAAATTCTACAAGCGTTTCCACCATTCTTACCAGGGGGATGATTTCAACAAAGCCATGATAGCCATGAAAATCACTACTCCATCTTCAGCCTCTGGCCAAGAATGGTATCCAGATACCGGTGCCACAGCCCACATCACCAACTCCGCCACTCAGCTTCAGTCGTCACAGCCTTATGATGGTTCTAATGCCATCATGACTTGCAATGGTGACTTTTTTCCTATCACGCACGTCGGTTCAGCTGCTCTGCCTTCTATTCAAGGTAATCTACCTTTAAACGATGCTCTTGTTTATCCAGGCATTGCTAAACCTTTGCTTTCAGTATCTAAGTTAACTGCTGATTATCCATGCTCCTTTGAGTTTGATTCTGATGGGGTTGTTGTAAAGGACAAGCAGAGCAAACAGCTGCTAACCAGAGGAACTAGACACCAGGATCTTTACGTGTTGGAGAATCCTCAGTTCATGGCTCATTATTCTTTCAGACAACAGTCCGCAGATGATGAGGTGTGGCACATGAGATTGGGACATCCACATGAAGACATTCTCCAGCTCCTGTCAAGATCCAATTCTATCTTAGTTACTAAGGGAAACTCAAATAATTTGTGTACTGCTTGTCAAATGGGAAAGAGTTGCAGACTTCCCTTTTTATCTTCAGACTTTGTTTCTTCTAGACCTGTGGAAAGAGTTCATTGTAATCTTTGGGGTCCCTCCCCTGTCATTTCAACTCAGGGTTTCAGATTTTATGCCATCTTTATTGACAATTTTTCCAGATATTGTTGGTTCTTCCCTCTTAAACTGAAATCAGATTTCTATCAAGTCTTTCTACAGTTTCAAAAAATGCTAGAAAACCAACTTCAACACAAGATAGCTATGTTTCAGAGTGATGGTGGTGGGGAGTTCACAAGCTCAAAATTCATCACTCATCTTGCTCAATGTGGTATAAAACATTTGATCTCTTGTCCACACACTCCTCATCAAAATGGTTTAGTTGAAAGGAGGCATCGATACATTATTGAATTAGGAGTATCTATGATCTATCAGGGTAAAATACCTCATCACTTGTGGGTGGGAGGTTTCTTCACTGAAAAATTCTTGGAAATCTCTTGCCATCATCTGCTCTGAATAACAAATTTCCCTTTGAAATTTTTACGGGAAAGGCTCCTGAATACAGATTTTTACGTGTCTTTGGCTGTGCATGCTTCCCATTTCTGAGACCTTATGCTAAAAACAAGTTTGATCTTAAGTCCATCCTCTGTGTATACTTGGGATACAACGACAAATACAAAGGTTATCGATGCTATCATCCTCCCACAGGGCGTGTATTCATCTCTCGTCATGTTCTGTTTGAAGAAAAACGGTTTCCTTTTGACGCAGAATATAGCTCATTCTACTCTACAGCTCATACTTCTTTACTGTCAGCTTGGCAAAAAGGAATATGCTCTCCAATCACACCGGTTCAGACTTCTCATGTTCTACACTCATCAGTTCCTGATCTTCAAACTCCTATTTTAATAAACGTAACACCAGTTTCTGATCTATCTACTGGTGCTGATAGGATGAGTTCTGAGTGTACGGTGGGCATAGATCCCAATCCTATTGGCAACAGCTCACCATTATCAGCATTCAGGTCAGATAGTTCAGTTAACAACAATGTTGCTTCATCTGAATCTACTTCAACTACAGTGTCTCCTGCAACTGTTCAGACCGTGAGAAGTCTCTCTGTTTCCTCCTCGCCTGCAACATCTTTACCTGCAGTTTCTGCAAACTCTTCACCTTTACAGAATCCTGTACAACTTATCTCATCTTCTCATTCGATGATCACCAGAGGAAAAGCGGCTATCATTAAACCCAATCCCAAGTATGTTTTGTCTTCTATCAAAACGGTTTATCCCGAACCTAATACAGTAAAATCAGCTCTAAAGGATTCAGGGTGGACTTCTGCAATGAAAGAAGATTATGATACTCTTCACGAAATCGACACTTGGGATTTGATTCCTCCGAGTAATGCTATTCAACCATTGGGATGCAGATGGGTGTTTAAAACTAAGCTCAATTCAAACTAAAAGCAATATGTGGCCTAAAGCAGGTTCCCAGAGCCTGGTTTGACAAAATGAGTTCTTTTTTGCTTGACTTTGGTTTCAAATGCACATATGGGGATCTTTTTCTCTTCGTTTATTTACATGGTGGTGATACTATGTATCTTCTTCTTAGTGTTGACGACATGGTGCTTACGGGAAGCAACTCGGAGCTTATGTCGAAACTCTTGTCTGATCTTGGTTCCAAGTTTCGAATGAAGGACATGGGGCCACTTCATTATTTTCTGGGGATCCAAGCTACATTTCATTCGAATGGTTTGTTCCTCTGTCAAGAAAAGTACACAGCAGATTTCATTGGTCTTGCTGGAATGAAAGACTGTGCTCCGATGGCAACACCTCTGCAAAGTGCAAGGACATCAAGATCTCTTCTCCGAGCCTTCATACTTTTGAAGTCTGGCTGAGAAGCTTCAGTATCTCACTCTGACTTGTCCTGATATACAGTTTGCAGTCAATTACGTTTGTCAGAAGATGCACACACCTTCAGTGGCTGATTTTACCAATCTCAAACGGATACTTTGTTATCTGAAAGGTACCATTCATATAGGAATCAATTTAACTCATCATTCGGATTTTACTCAGCGCGAGTATAGCGACAGCGACTGGGCAGGTTGTCACGAGACGCGACGATCAACTGGTGGTTTTTGTACATTTCTCGGGTCCAATATCATCTCCTGGTCAGCTAAATGTCATCCTACAGTCTCACGTTCATCGACGGAGGCTAAGTACAGGTAATTATCTATTGCTGCAACTGAGTTAAAATGGATAGCTTCCCTGTTGGTGAAATGAGAATCCCACAGCTCACAACTCCTGAGATGTACTACGACAATCTTTCGGCAGTTTACCTCCCTGCTAATCCGGCGATGCACAACAGAACCAAGCACTTTGATACTGATTTCCATTATGTCAGGGAAAGAGTCGCTTTAGGGACTCTGATTGTCAAACAAATTCCAGCGACTCTTCACCTTGCAGATGCATTCACCAAATTACTTCCTCAGAAGTCTTTCGATGATCTCCAGTACAAACTGGATGTCGACTCACCGCCGGCCATCAGTTTGAGGGGGAGTATTAAGGCAAAGGCATATCCTCTTGTCGATTTAGAGGCTTTTCACTGTGACACATCTGTTAGGTTAAAGATAACTGGGCCTTCGACAAAAGCCCACACTCCAAATCCAAAACCTGAGATGCCCACATCACTCTGTTTTCACTCTCCTCTGCTTTAAGACAAAATCAGAGGATGCCAAAACTGTAGTTCTCGTACGGCTTTCACAGCTCACAACGTTCATCTGCAGAACCGTTACACGCTCCTTGGATCATGCGTCGATGATGGCAGCTGATGACAAGTGGCACTCGTTGCTTCATTGTTCTCGCTTTAGGGTTTTCATTGTTTCCTCAGTTCAACTCTATATAAACGATGCTAAGACTCTTGTAATCTCGATCTTGAATAAAAAAATCGATATCTTCCAGCTTTTTGCTTAGCTCTTTAGTATTCGGTGGATTGGGTTTTATGTGAGACAACTTTGTTTGAACTTGATGTTGAGCTAAGATGTGATCAAGTTGGATTTTGTTCACGTACCTATATATGACTATGAATCCTTGGTTGGTGAACAGGTATTGCAAGAGAGCAAAATCTGTGTTCATGGAGCTTGATCAGGTTCCTCATGTTGTAGAGCTTGACGAAAGAGGTGCGTTTTAAGATCAAAGTAAATCATTTCATCCAACTATGTTTCTTACCTCTTTCTTCTCTTGACATCTTGATTCTCAGACATTTCTATCATTCGAAACTTTCAAGGGATCAATATATGTATATAGAAGATTCATTTGTGACTAATGATTGAGAGATTCGAGAATCAAAATATAGCAAAAATTGGGTCTTGCAGAAGATGGTTGGAGCATCCAAAGTGCAATTGGAGCGATTGTTGGAAGGCGAACAGTACCACAAGTTTTCATTAACCGAAAGCACATCGGAGGATCAGACGGTATAACACTTACCTTCTCCTTCTGTTTCTCTTTCTCCTGGGCAGCATAATGATGGTGATGATGTTAATGATGGTATGGATACTTTTTACAAAGGCGAAACATCAGAGCCGCAAAAAGAAGATGTTGTTAGTGAAGATGCTGAAGATGGTGAAGATGTTGGAAATAATGTGCATGAAGACTTTGGTATGTATGACGATATTGAGGTGGCAACTGTTGTAGAAGAAGATGTGTACGTGAATCATACATGGGAAGATGGTATTGATTTAGCTGTAGGACAAGAATTTGGCAAAAGGAGTCATTGCAAGAGTTAGTGTTTGTAGCCTCCCGTAAAAATAGTTTCGAGTTTGATATCATCCAGTCAGATACACGCCGATATGTGTTAAAATATCATGGAGCAAAAGATGGGTGTAAGTGGTATTTACGAGCTGCAAAGACGAAGAATTCAGATCTTTTCACAGTTAGAACGTACATCAAGAATCATATATGTTCTCGAGCTACTACAGTTACAAGAAAAAATCGAAGGAAAGGCACACCAGAGTTGGTCAGGTCTATTTGTCATTCTGATTATCCAGGCAAACTCAAAACTCCAGCACCACAAGAACTGATTGTTTTGGTTCAAAACGCAAGTATCATACTCCACTGCATGGAGAGAAAAAGAGCAGCTTCTAATGATGTGCGGGGAAGTCCAGAGGAGAGTTATCAGTTGTTGCACTCTTATTTGTATATGCTAGAGTACATGAACCCTGGTACACGCACTTATGTGGAAATGGATGAGGGAAACAGGTTTAAGTATCTATTATTTGCCTTGGGAGCTTGCTTTGAGGGTTTCCAAGTCATGAGAAAAGTGATTGCTCTGGATGCCACCCACCTTAAGAATGCATATGGTGGCGTTTTAATTGGTGCTACAGCTCAAGATCCTGACCATCACCATTATCCAATTGCTTTTGGTGTACTTGATGGTGAGAAAGAGGCAAGCTGGATGTGGTTTATGAACATGTTGAGATCAGTTGTACCAGATGTTCCTGAATTGGTGTTTCTTTCTGATAGAAACCAAAGTCTCCTTAAGTCAATACGTGAGGTCTTTCCATTGTCTCAGCATGGAGTTTGTATATATCATTTGTCTGAAAACGTGAAAGGAAATGTCTCAGGAGTCAACAGAGTGACTTGTGCGAAGAAGTTCAGAGCTTGTGCTCATGCTTATACCGAGAATGAATTCTTGACACTTTACAGTGCTTTTAGGAGAACGTATCCAGATGCAGCCAAATATCTGGATAGGACTGTTGGTGAGGAGAAATGGGCAAGATGCTATTTTCCCGGAGACAGGTATAAGATTGACACCACCAATTGTGCAGAATCTATCAATGGCGTTTTTGTAGAAGCAAAGAAGTACTCGCTGTTACCAATGATTGATGTGATTGTTGCAAAATTGGCTGAATGGTTTAACAAGTATAGGAAGGCGTCTAATGAAGTTTCTACGGCACATAAGCGTGTTCCATATATGGAGAATGAAATGCATGTGAGATGTGTGGAAGCAAATCTATTGACGGTGCATTAGTTAAACAGCTTCCACCTTGAGTACAATGTGATTGGGCGTGATAGCAAGGTCTATCTGGTTGATATGAGAAATAAAAGTTACCGTTGCAAGATGTTTGATATCGACAAGTACCCGTGTGTGCATGCAATAGCAGCTGCTATCTTTATGAGCAGGGAGAGGGAGCTCCATCTACGTGAATTTTGCTCCCACTATTATTGGATGGAGCATTGGTTGTTGGCTTACTGCAGAACGATCTATCCAGTCTCCCATAAATATGACTGGATTGTTTCTGACCATATCCAAGCAAATGTGTATTTCCTCCAAAAATAGTAAAGAAAAAAGGACGCATCAACATAACTAGGTATCCATCAGTTGGAGAACATCAAGGGAGAGGAAGAGGAAGAAGAGGAGGAAGAGGAAGAAGAGGAGTAAGAGGAAGAGGAATAGGAGCATGGTTGTATAATGATCCTAACGTAGCAGAACAAGAGGAAGAGGAATATGAACCGATTGTGATGTTTTGGTGCAACTAGTATAACTACCGTGGACAACTAGTGTGTACTTGATGTTTTTTTTCATTTTTTTTGTATTATTTAAAATACTGCATTTCGGAATGCAGTATGTGTTTAAGAACTCTATTTCATATCTATTTTGATGAAATAAACCCAACTTGATGCATTTTTGAATATTGAGAACATAAAAATCATATTTTCATAACATCTACCTTATACTTTTATGGCAACTATTACAACTAATGCTAGATAGTTATAAGAAATTAATAAATAAACAAAATTGTATACATTTTATCATATATATCTTTTTTAAATGTCTTATCATTACCTATTTTCAAAAGTATAACTATAAAAAAATAATTTATAGTATGGTATAACTAATAAAATCGTTTTAACTATGAAAGTACAACTCTGTATAATAGAACAAAATAGAGTACAACTTACCTATTTGGGTACAACTTTGTGTATTATTTGACGGCGCTACAAAAGTAATTATTATTTTTATAATTATTTATGAACGGCGCTTGCAGTTTGACAGCGCACATGTGACTTTTATTTTTTTAATTTTTTTTACAATATATGTTTCTTTTTCTTTTTACTTATTATTCTAGTTGTAACAACATCAGTTGTACGTGATAATACCAGTTGTACTAACAAAAAAAAGTCCAAAAACATAAATCAAATAATAAACTTTCTACTAATTTTCAACCTTCTGAATCCTGTTTCACTAAACATAAAACAATAAACCTTCTACTAGTTTCAACAAAAACCTTCTACTAGTTTCAACTTGAACCATCTACTAATTTCACCAAAAACCATCAACTAGTTTCAACAAAAACCAAAACAAACTTGTTTCTTCTACTTCTTTTCTGCAGCCTCTCGTTTCTTCCATTCTACTGGTGCATCATTTTCGAAAGGAGTGGATATATGCCTTGATGGTTTACCCTTTCTCCTACTCCTAATGATCTCAGCCATCCTTTTAGCCTCAGCACTCTTCTGCTGGATTACTTTGTAGCCTGGTTTCTTTCGTGGTGGTTTAGGAGTCTCCAGTACAGGTGTAGGTATGTTTGTGGTCTCCACTGCAGGTACAGGTCCGTCTGTGGTCTCCTCTGCAGGTGCGTCTGTGGTCTCCTCTGCAGGTGCAGGTGCGTCTGTGATCTCCTCTGCAGGTACAGGTGCGTCTGTGGTCTCCTCTACAGGTGCAGGTGCGTCTGTGTTCATTGCAGGTGCATATGTGGTCTCCTCTACAGGTGTGTTCGTTGTCTCCTCTGCATGTGCGTGTGCGTCTGTGGTCTCCATACCCGCATCACCTACATTGCATAAAAAAATGTAAAAAAAAATTTTGAACATACACTTAATAAAACAAATAAATAACTTTTTTTTTACCTCTTGCATTTGACCCTCCACCAGTTTCATACGCTCTCCCCACATCTTCATACTGAAAATCCATATAATCAGAATCTCTCCTTTGATCAGCTATTTTTCATTTCCACAGACTTCAGTCTTGTGTCCATCTCATGAACCTTCTCATTAATCTTCCTAAACCCTTCTTCCATCTTCTCGTTAATCTTTATAAACCATTCTTCCATCTTCTTCAACACATCCTCACTTCTTACAGCTTCAGTATCTGTCGATTTGGGTGATGGCTGGTCTTCTCGGGATTTAACATCTAATTGGTACAGATCCTTCAAGTGTATCTTCTTCTGTAGTCGGACTAAAATCATGTGCCAACTATCAACAACAGGGTCAGGAATAGCATCATCCTCTCCTACTTCGAAGTCATCCCATACATGCTCGTCTAGGATGTTAAGCAAGAGCATGTCTTCTCCATCTTCAGGTACCAAGATACTAATTATGTCTTTTTTAACAAAAAACAAAAATTAAATTAAACTAAATCTCTAATATTGTATGTAAAAATATAAAATTAAAGGAGAATCATAAACATTTGTATCTCCAAGTACTTCAAAAATATCAGTTAAAGAAAATTATGTTTTGCCTGTTCTCTTAACTTTCACTTGCACATTCTTGGACAATCACCATCTGCATTCCGAACTTTTTCTTGTAACGCTTTTTTCAGAACCGGGATAGATTCAAACGCCAAAATCTGCACATATAATCGTACTAGTTATGTCAGTTCTACCAATAATACCAGTTACACTAGTTGTACCCTAAACACGAGTTGTACCAATAATACCAGTTATACACTATCTCTAGTTGAACCAAGAATACTAGTTGTACCAATACTACTAGTTATACACTATATCTAGTTGAACCAAGAATCCTAGTTGTATTAATACTACGATTTCTAGTTGTACAAGTTATACTGAATTTAAAACATATAACATTACCTCTAAAGGCAATATGAACCTCGGAAAAGTCCAGTTCCCTCGAACAGATCCTCGAAAATGATCCATCAGATGTGCAACCTCAGCTAAGACGTCATCAAAAGTGAAACGACCCCAGGGAAACATTTCACACAGATTCAGATCATCCACCACTCGGAGAATGAATGGGTCTGTGAAATATCTTGAACTTTCCTTTGATGACAGTTGCTAAGAAGAAAAGTACAACCATCTTCAACCTATCAGTACCACCTTCAATGAAATCCATTGATTCCAGCTTCTCACGCACCTCTTTCACCTCTATATTAGTCTTTCCAAACTGCTCCTCCACAGAATACATACTCCTTAACTGATCATAGTCGGCTGGATAATGGTGGCAGAATAATCCTGAAATAAGGCCGTGTTCTCTGATTCAATACCGAATAGGTACACCATTCACAACAAACCAACACTGCCGCTGCTTGTCTGTCACTGCTGTTCGGAGAAGCGATATCCACATTCCCATTAACATTCTATTCTTCTAGATAAACATGGGGACAATATGCTTGAATTGTGGGTGATTTTCAGACCAGTTCCTCTCTGAGATATCAAGCCTCTTGAAGACTCCCATGAAATTAAAGGTTTCACACCTTGATTGAAGCTTCAGGTATAACAGATACTCACTTTGCTTGAAGAATAAATCTCAAGGTTCCATTGATATTGAGACCTCCTCTTGCTGCAATCAAAACGCATATGATAAGTGAATAATAGTGTATTGGTACAACTAGTATTCTTGGTTCAACCACAAGCAAAAATCAGTTGTACGCGATAATTCCAGTTGTACTAAACTACATCCTGGTTGTATGATCAACATTTGAGTTTGAACCCAATCCTTCTTCTGATGTCGTAGCATACTCAGCCTCAGATCTCTCTGGTTAAGAAGGTGAACCCCTAGTCGACATCCTCCAAAAATTCTGAAACAAAAATCAGAAATCAGTTGGTATTCAGGGTTGAGGGAAGGAAATCATAAATTAGGGTTCTAATTACTCTTAAGCCTAGAAGATACATGTTCGGCGACGACGGAAGTGTGAAACGGCGGCGGTGGCGAGGCTAAAACGGTGGTGGTGGTGAGCCTAAAACAGAAGAGTGAAGAGTGGAGAGTGAGCGGCGGTGAACGAAGAGAATATGTGGAGATTTAATTGAAGAGGAAGAAGATGATGGAAGAGGAAAAAGATGATGGAATCGAAGAGGAAGAAGATGATGGAGGATGGAAGAAGATGATGGAAATGAAGAGGAAGAAGATTTGGGATCGGGAAATAGAGTTTTAGGGTTTGGTCGATGGTTTAATTAAATTGGATGGTTTAAAACACTTAGACCGGTTTAGTTTAACAATTTCAGTTAAATTGGTAATTTAAATTGGATCCGGGTTTGAGTCTGGATAATTCGATTTACTCTGGATTAAATATGTAATTATGGTTATTAATTAAGGGTTTTTTGTCTTTTTATGCCCTTTTGTATTAAAAAGAAAATCAAAAAGAAATGATGGATATAATGAGAGTATATGAGAATTCGATATAAGGGAGAGGAGTATGTGAGGTTAAGATCTCAGTTAACTCTTATAAAACTCCCAATACTAATTAGGAAACAAAGCATATACTTGTATGGGTTAGATGTCCATTTACTTAACATTATATACTTCTCAAAGCATTTAGCCTTTTCCCAACATGTCTTTATTATTTTATCTCCTTTTAGTTTCATTAACACGACATATTGAAATATAATCCACTTTTTTGCTTGGTTTAAATCTAACATCCATTTTCTTTCTCTCGCTTCTCATTTTTCTGGCTAGTTATGTGGTTTTTTGTATGATTTGAGCGCTATGTAATATTTTAGAAGATTTTTCCTTTTTATTGTCCTTAGGATATCATGAACTTGTTATCTTTTTAAGATAGCTTAATCTACCTCTTATAACAACCATTTTCACATATCCATAAACAGCTGTGGTCATTAACCTATCTTTTGAAAGCCCTCGTATGCATTCCTTAATCATATTGCTGGCATGCATACATGCTTATTTTCGAGCATAGATATTTGTAAGTTCGTTGCCTCTTCAAATTTGAATCACTCATCCATAATCTTGAAAACTTAAATTTCTGTAATGAGCATATTCCATTTTGTCATTTTGTTTTATTTTGATATAATAACTATTCAGTTTTTTATAGTATATCTTGTTTTTGAATTATATAGTTCATGATTAAATTGAACTTAAATGTACCTTGATACATCACACCAGTGTCAAATAAAGTGTTTTGTGTTGTTAACCCAATCAAAAGGAAAATTATTTTTTAGTTAATAGGTTCTAAGTACAGACTAAAATTATCATAACATTAATCATCAGGTAAGTTAAATTTTTTTCTCTATCTCTTCCTCTTTTTCTACACCCCTTTCCCTCTCTCTCGTCAATATAACATGTTGAACCATATACAACATATTAGACCGGTTTAAATTTCTATCTTCTTATGTTTCTCTTTTTTCTAGCCACTCTCAATGTCATCTCTCTAACTTGTGCTATGTATAATTTTTTTGGAGGGACTTCACCCATTCTCTGTTTCGAAGATTAGATTAAACATATTAACATTTTTTTATACCATAATTTGCATCACATAATATGCATTCTCACATATCCATTAAAAAGATCAGAGTTGTCATTCGAGTCGTCACATATATCACAATTTGATATTAGTGGATATTAAAAACCTCGGATCCGAGAATTTGTTACCAAATCCGGTTATCTTAAAATTTTATGATTTATTATCCATATTTATCTAATCATATAAATAAAGTATATCATTTTTAATAATAATGAAGAAATAAATCAATATATAAATTATTATTTATAAAGAAATATCTTTTCAAATTCTTGTTAAATTAAAGGATGATAGTTACTATGAGAATTAAAGTATAATAATAACTCAAAATATAACAAATCATATAAACAACTTAAAATTAACAAATGAGTTGATGATGTGTCACAATTTTAGAATTTAAAGAGATGATGTGGCATCATGAGAAAATGTGAAGGCTGCATAGGCCAAGCTAAACTTAGACCAGCTCTATCAGCGTCTCTTGCCCATTTTTCGGTCCAGTATCCTAGGCAAAGTTGATTAAAAATAAATTGAAAGCCCAAAAAAAGGAACGGATCGATCCTTAGCTAAGGGGTGCAGGACACGGTCTCGTTGGCGACGTGGAGGAAGGCTATTGGTCGTTCAATTTTAATGAGATTGAGTTTTTTTGTTGAAAATTTATTTCTTTGTTATCAGGGAAAAAGAAACCCGACTCTCTCTCTTTTTTCTCTTTATCGAAACGGCGATTTCACTCGGCAGAGTTCAAATCGGAGGTTCGAACAGGCTCTGGTGTTCTCTATCTCGGCGGATATCCACTTCAATCGACATTTCCAAGTAAGAGTCCGATGATTTATCCGATTGACGGTTGTTTAGTTGAGTTAGGGTAAATTAGTGTTCGTCGAAATTTGGGAAAATTTTTTGTGGGGTTGAAATGATGAAAATTTGGGTAAATTCATTGACAAAATGTGTGTGCGTGAGTTCAAAACATTCATTTAAGTCGATTTAAGGCTATATTGGTGAATCGAATTGGTAACTTAGGGTTTCTCAAATTGGGAAATTTTTTTTCAACTTTGTTCTAGTTCAGATTAGGGTTGTTCGAATTACAATCTATGTGTGTCTTAGTTCTTTTTGGGTTTAGATCATAGGGTTTAGCTCAAATTAGGGTTCGTTTGGTTGAAGCCGAATTGTTTGATTATGTTCATCCTCTGTTTGTGTCATGAGAATCGGTTGATATATGATTTAGGTTTTATTATCATATGGTTAATTGGAATCATGAATGAGTTTGATCTTGAGTTTGCTCTTGAGTTTGATCATCACATCGGTTGATATATGATTTGCGTTTGTAATGGTTTCTTTGTTGAATTTTAATGTATGTTTGATAATGATCTTGTAAATGAGTTTACATTGTTTGTACATACAATCCATTCGTCTTCCACAAGAATCGAAACCTCGGATGTTTGCTAAAATAATAATATTTTTTAAAATAAATATTAATAAGGGGTTCACTAATGGAGAACAAAAAACCATGAGTCTCTTAGAGCATCTCCAACAAGGCCCCTTATTTTAAAGGGAGCTGACCCTCAAAATAAAGGTTTGAAGGTGAACTCTTCCAACAAAGACTTTTAAAGTTCATACTCGAAAATCTCTCATACATATCTATTATAGTATTTAGGAAGTGAATTGAGCTGTGGTTTAACGCACAGATTTTTGTGTCGTTTTGATGAAATCCTTATGTTCTGATTGGTCAGCTGATGTTATGTTCTGATTGGTTGGTGTTAATTAATTATTATTATTTTCTGTCGTTTTGGTAGAAGGTGTTAAATTACAGTTATGCCATGAATGACAATACTATATTCTGATTGGTCAGTTGATTATTTTACAATTAAAAAGAAAATATGATTAAAAGGAAATATTCCATAATTAATACACAATAAAATATAGAATAGAGCTCATGACAGAAAAGAAATGGCATCATACCATTTTTTTGTCGACAATAAAATATATATTTTAACTGCTGATTGATTAACAAAAAAATAACACAAACTACAATGGTTAGTGACCTGAATTCTTATCTCATAGGTAGTAAGTTTGAACCTTAGACTAATTTAATTGTGTTTTTTTTTTCTAAATTTCTCTCTTTCTAAATCAGTTTTTTTTAACCAATCATGGATCAGATCTAGAAAGAAGTGAGCCCAAGCCTATATTTGTGATAATTATAAAGAAATAGTTGATCACATTAATAATGGACAAATAAATAAGGAAACACATAAACCCTAAATCATTTTCTATAAAAATAAATATTTTCTGCCTCCGCTCATATTCATATACTATTTTTTTTTTACGGTTTGTTCTAGGGTTTTGGCGATTGGTTACTCTACGTGGTTTTTTTTAGTTTTTATTTTTTTGTGCGATTTTCGATATGTTCCTTTGCTTACAGATTAATCTAACTATGTGTTCTTCTAGATATGGTATTTTGAATCCATTGAAAAGTATGATCACAATTTTGGGTTTTGCAGCATATTGTTAGGTAAGTTTTCGTTTGGTTTGGTGTTATTTGAATATTTAATCGGTGTTTTTTTACTGTTGTTGTGTTCTTATTGTGTTGTCTATTTGATTATTCGATATGTTTTTTTAAGTTGTTCAGTTCTTTTATTTATGTTCTATAAATCATTATAGATAAATAATTCCTCATCTCATCTAATTGTTTGTTATAATTTTCAAAAGCATGTTATACCCTCAAAGAAAGGAAGACGGTGAAGAGAACTCGAAGAATAGAAGGTAATTCCTTTGTCATACAATCGTTTGGTCTACTTCTATGTTCTTTTTGTTGTATTTTGTTTGTACATCAGATGAAGGTAATATTCTTAGGAAAGAATTTGAGGAAGACGGAGTTGCATAATATGCATCATCTTAATTCAAAACAAATGGGTATCTCTTTTTTTCATTATCATATTTTCATATATTTTGTGTTTTGTTATGCCTAGGAAAGATTTGGAGGAAGACGGAGTTGCGTAATCTACACCATCTCAATTCAAAACATATGGGTATCTCTTTTTTTCATTATCATATTTTCATATATTTTGTGTTTTGTTATGCCTTTTTGGTTGATAATTTATTTATAAAATTTTTTCAAATATAAGCTGATCTACTTCAGGTACTAGGAGAGTTTGAAATCGATTTTGATCGAGATCAAGATGGTCAGATATATGCTTTAGGTTTTTGTGTTCAGTTTGATATCTCCTATTGTAATATGGATTTTATTATACTGACACATATACATGAAATAGAAAATGGTCGGTGGCAAAACAACGTGATAGATACCGGATATGGCAATAACTATAATCAAGACAGCAGAGGTTGATTCTTTATTTTAATTGTGCTGATTTAAATTTATTTCTTCTAACCAAAAAACGTTGGATCATAAGTTTTGAAGTGGTTTTTTTTGATGATTGGCTATTCTTTTTGGCCAGAAGTAAAAACGAAAACAAGCCAGAAAAACCAAGAGATGGTTTTCGAGATGAAGTTCCACAACGAAGGGCATCAATGTAGTATGTGTACATTCAATACTAGCTTTAGCTAAATAAATCATAAGCATCATGTAATTATTTCTCTTTTTATTTCAAGAAGAAGAAGAATACGTAGTAAGAGCGTGCGAGATCTTTAGGTTCATTGTAGTTATCTACATTTTAAAAAAATCTTTAAAGTATAAGGCAAAGAAGAGCAAAAAGAGGACAAGAAAGGATAAGGATACAATTATTAAGCTGAAGGTAATTCTTAAGTCATCTAAGTGTTTTTTCAATTTGTTTATTGTCCTCTGAGTAGTGTTTGTTATTTTGTTTTAAATAAATCGTCATTGTTATCTGATTTTTTGTTTAGCTTTCCAATTTTGTGGTCTAATCTACACAACCAAAGAATGAGAATGAAAATAAGAACAAGAAGATGATAAGGAGGAGTATTGTTGTGATCTTGATGATTATATACGAAAGAGAGGTTATGACCTATGTACCAGATTTACTTTGTTCTTGATTTGCGCACACTTTGATTTGCTATATTTTTGTGATCTATATATGGTTTAGGTTTTTATGTTATATTTTGTGCTCTGAGAAATTCTAATAATTAGATTAAAAAAGAGAGTCCTTTTTAAGAGTTTTGGAATTTTTTTGATCAATCGATAGTTCACTCTTTGAACCTTGTGTTCATATCTATGACTTACTCTATTCTCTCAGACTCCATTTTCTATAATGTTCCTTAGAAACACTTTACAGTTACACAAACCAATATAGATAGAGACATCTATTTCACTAACCAAATTTAATTATAAAAGAGATAAATATCAGGTCATAAGAATTTTAAAGGAGATGATCTCGATCTCTTTCTTTATATGGCCAGAAGATTTATTTGTTTCTCTTTCTTTGTTTATCTATTAAATTTTTCTTTTTTTTTCTTTTTGTTCAAACAGGAAATATCTTTAGACTTGAGTTATTAGATTATCAAATGCCATACCAGTTTCAAAACAAACAGCAGCCATAAATATAGGTTTTTCTTTAGATTATTGGTTTTGGCTTTTTCTGATTTTGAGAGACGTATAGTGTGTGTTTTACATATAGATGAATAAAATCATGTCCAAACGTTAATAAAATTCAAGCAGTTTTTAATTCAGTAATCTTTTTTTTTTGTCGGAATAACACAACTAATGCATACATTATCTGGCTTTGGTTTTGTTTAATTTACTGGGATTTCTTTCATAAAGTTATTGGTAGACTGCTTAGCTGCAGAGAACAAATAGAAAACTTTGGTTACAAGGAACTACCGATAATGACAAAAAGAGACACTCGAAGTGAACTCAATGTTTGATCTTCTTGAGTTCGTTGATCTGATTGAACATAACCTGTGGATACAACACAAGAAGATTGAAGATGTTTTTAGTGGGTTTTAATACTAATTTCATTGTTGTTTTCATAGACAAGGGGGGGGGGGGTCCATGCTTTTAAATTCATTGTTTACGTTTGAATTTCATTTTTTAAAGTTAAAGAAAAAAAAACAGAAGACAATAAAGGCGAGTGAGGACGATGAAGGAAAATAGGAGGGCTTTACTAGATAAGCCAAGAATCAGGTGAAATGTTATAGGAGATGCTGATTTGTACGTGAATATGGAAATAGTATCTGCGTTTAATAACATTTTGTAATTTATTATAGTATTTGTGTAAGAAAACAATATAAACAAAAGGAAAACAAAAGGAAAACAGAAGGAAATAAGGATATCACGAAAAACGAAAAGAAATAAGAATAAGAAGATGACAAAGTTGGAAGAAGTGTAAGAAGACAATGTAAACATTCGGTAAAATAAATTAAATAGTTTTTATAATCTTATAAAATTTTAAGTTTATCTTTCTAACTTCTTTTTTAATGATTATGTATAAAATAATTATTTGAAAATTCAATAGATAATTACAATTTCGTATTTCTCACATAAAAAAAATCACATTAATAATTTTTTCAAAAATTATTAATAAATTCACATTAGTGAATAGACACGGTCTTCAGACTTTGATGATATTACTTGGATATGAGTATCTTCGTTTATACATACGTGATATTTATTGAATATTGCATTTGATGATCTTAGTTGAGGAATGATGCTAAAATTATGAACTAAATATCAGTTTCTCTCAAAAAACTAGCTATCGTACTGATCCACCAAACTACTAGGAATCGTAGCAACAATTATGTCGCCCTTTAACCAAAATATATGATCAAGTTAGATAGTGAATTTAAAAATAAGTAATATAGTTTTCTTTTTTTATACTTACATGTTCATCAGCCAAAATAAACTTTTTTGAAGAGACACTAGAACCAATGTCTTCAATGATATCTTTAATAACTTGAATGCATATGCACGATCTTTCGGATGTCAAATCCAGTTCGGAAATTCGTTCATAGGCGACATTTTTCTGTTGATCAGATACGAAAAGACGGTTGTATGTTGAGAAATTATGAGTTCTAAATTTTCTCTATTTAGTGTAAAATTGTATCATTTCACTATTTTATAGATGATAACTTACAAATATATCACTAAGACTCCAGTTAATTCTACTTTTAAGAGTACCAATCATTATATGAGAATTATAAAGATTTAGATTAGCTTTTTACTGGTCATAAAATATTAAATATATATATAGATATATCAAATTTGTATGTCTGTTATACAATCAAAATTAATACATAAATGGATCTAAATCATATTCTAAAGAAGTTTCTTTATGGCAATATTATGCATTTTCATGTCATTTTTTCTATAAATTCTTTTTTTACTTGATTTTGATTTTCTTAAAAGAGTTTTTGATCAACACTTTTTTTGTTGGTATTCATTGATTCCAATAAATTGAGTTTATTATTTAATGATGTAGTTCTAATATTATTCTTATTTTAACCCAAATAATTATTTATTTTGTGTATCAACGTATTACCCATATTCTAGTATTTTCTTCCAATATTTCAAGTCCAAGGTGTGTGGAGATGTTGCAGAGAAGTGACCAACAATTGAAGACATATTCTCTAATCTTCTCTATAAATTTAATTTTTAAAAATTCAATAGATTAATATAGATTCAAAATGTTTATTATTTTTTAAAAAGGTGATATATGAAGTTGAAAAACCACTTATATTTATATCAACCAATAAACTTGTGATCATCTGTGTGTTGAGGTTTGTGAAAGTCATCCAAATACATGACGTTTGGATTATTACAACACCCTTCAAATGCAGTAAAGTTTTGTTGAACCCTCCATTCCTTGAAGTTCACCGCCTCAAGAAGCTTATTATGGATGCTTAGGCTTAGAGAGTATACTAAAAAGAAAAACTTATTAATATTTTTTTTCATTAAGGACCTAATACTGTTTATTTTTTTCTATTTTTACTTTATGTTTTATGTTATATTTAATTAAATGATGTCAATTGAACACCGGTTAAAATAAATTTTATATAAGTGATTTATAACGAATGTTTATAGAAGTCTTTTAGAATTTTTAATTTCAAAATAATTCAATAAAAATATAAAGAGTAATGAATTTAAAAAATGAATAATTGAACAAGCTAATTATCTATAAATGCAGTTTGTTATTTTGTATAAAATTCTAAAATATTTATGCCAGCACGCCGCATCTCAATATTTAGCCAGAATGCTTCAAAATCTGTAGCATCTTTTCCAAATACTACACATTTGATATCGACACATCTATGAACATAAACAAATGGTCACTCAAAAAATTTAACTAATATTTCCTAATACAAAAAATTAATTTCGTGTATTTAAAAAAATGAAAAACCTGACATGTTTACTTACTCAAAACTTCAAAGAGTAAAGTTGATGCATTTCTGTGAATCAACATGGCATCTTCCATATTTTGTCACAGCATGCTCGCTTAATTTATGAACTTTGATAGTTCTTCCGATCAAGCCAACTTCAAAATTAAAATTTATCACTATGGTTAGATCTAAATAATAAATAATTCTAAAACAACACAATCTAATTGTATACAAAACATACCAATCCTTGAGCGTGTAGATGGAGTGTTGAATATTTCACTAAACGATATGAATGAATATAGATGATCTTTGAGAACTGATGATGTTTCTTGGGATGCGAGTATGTTCGTTGAAACACAATTGATATTTGTTGAAGACCGCAACTGATGAACATAGATCATGTATGACACTAAAATTACGAATAAAATACTAATTCCCTTCAGAAATTCGGTCACTGTACTGATCCACTAAATCAATGGGCATTGTTGCTACAATTCTATCACCCTTTGACCAAAATATATTAACAAGTTAGATAACCGTTTCGTTAAAATATATGGTATTGCAATTATGTACTTACATGTTCATCTACCAAGAGAAGCATTTTTTTTATGCATTGGAACCGATGTATTAAATGATAATTTTGATAACCTGAATGCATATGCAAGAACTCTCCAAAGTTAAATCCAGTTCACAGATACGTTCGCATGGGGGTATTTTTTTAGTTGATCAAAAACGAGAAGACGGTTTTATTGTGAAGTTTTGAGTTTAAAAAATATTTTCTCTGTTTAATAAAAAATTTTATCGTTTCGTCATTTTATAGATGATAACGTACAAGTGTATCATTAAGGCACCACTTAATTCCACCTTTAAAAATACCAATAGTTGTATGATGACTATTAATAATTAGGTTCACTATTTAACGGTCATATAAAATTAAATGTTATTTATAATGATGCATTTAATTAACACATATCAAATAATTTTTTAAAAATGACACATATCACTAAGCTTATAAATATATTTGATTTATATTAGTCAAATATATGTGTATCTGTCAAGTCTTAATATATTATAAATTTCTTTCCAAATGGAAACTTATAAATTATAGTTTCTTTCATTAAGGATTTAGTATTATTTTTTTCCTATTTTTATTTTATGTTTTGTGTTATTTCAAATGTGATATGTCGTTTAACAACATATCAAAGACCAATTTATTTTAGCAAGTTATAGCGAAATTTTTAAAGGGTATAGTCTTTCACAATTTTAAATTCAATTACAAGTATTACGATAAGGATCCAAAATGTTAATAAAATAATTTTAACCAGTTAATATAATAGAAAACCTGAATCGGTTTGATATAAACGGTTAATTATGTTGCAGCAAAATTATATACACCATATGGGCCCAATAAAACAACGTTATTTCATGTTAAAACAACTTTCGACAATTCATTTACTAACATATAAACCGCAATAACCAATAAAAGCTTTACAATCTTCATCATAAGTTGCAACTTTTCAAATATTGAACATTTATAAATTATGAAAAGATGTAAAAGGCATCGATTCACCGAACCATCTCCCTTAAAATCTACAACCGCTTAACTATTGACTAGACGTTATATATATATATATATATATATATATATTTATCTTCATTTCTATACATGCAAATCTTCTTCCTCTATAAAAACTAACAACAAAGCAATCTTTTTCCGCAACCCTTTCTTTTCCTTTTTAAAAACACTTTCTCTATGGGTGCATATCACTTTGTTGATGAGTTGCATGGATGGAGACGAGATTGGAAAATCCGTGTCAAAGTTTTGAAAAGATGGAACAAACCTGATCGACAAGGCTTACCAGGCATGAACTTCATTTTCGTCGACGAAAATGTAAGTATTATCTAATATAAACATATAAATCTTTTATTTATATTTATTGTTTGTTTGATCTCTCTTCGAATTTCACTGTATATAGGGTTGCAGAATCAATGCTTCATGTGGTAACCTCTCCCTCCCATATTTTAGTCGTGTTGGGTCTGAAGGACAGTGGCTCTAATTGTCTAGATTCGGCTTGATACCATCTGAGCGGAAGAACGAGGGAAGGACCACAAGACACAATTATCAGATCATTCTCACTACCGAGACAAAGATATCATGTCTACGACCATTGACAATGGATCCTTTCATAAAATTTATCCCTTTTAGTGAGATCTACAGAGTTCCTTATGGTCAGTTATATATACCATGTTGGTAAGATTATCTTTAGTTATTCCTTTTAAAGTTTTCGTTTTTATAATTGTACATATATATAAAAAAAATTATGTGAATTTCATTTATGAAATCTATATATAATAACTATGAAATTTATCATGATTGATTTTTAGATCTCATTGGTTTGATGGAAGATGTTAGCGACATCGTAACTGAAGACAATCCTGATGGAGATACTGTTAAGAAATAACTTTCACCTCGAGTAAGTAATATTTTCTTTCATGATCACTATGACTTGGTAATAAAGTTTGTAACTTTTATTGTTTAAATTGAAGGGATTTGAAATTGAAATGTATCGCACACGGGGAATTTGCTGCTGACATCAAAGAAAGAAGCAAAAGATTCACTGGTCCTCTTGAAGTTTGTGTTTTAACCGATTGGAGCGTAAAGAAAAAAGAAGGTATGGGTCATTAAGCATATGCCATTATTATCTTATTAATTTCATAAATATTTTATTTTGCATGTATAGTTTTTACTGATCGTTTTATGTATATAGATGAAATAACTATCCATGCTCATGAAGCAATTAGTTTTTCCTGTCTCCTCTTTGCTCATAATACTGATGATGTCCTGATTTTCAAGAGAAAGTAAGTAATCCGAAAATGATAAATATATATATACAATAACCTTTAAATATGTCTGTGTCTCTTAAACTTTCAGGATTCAAAACAAGTTTAACATGATAGAGACGCAAGTTGGAACAAGCACGAAAAAGGACTCCTGAAAGTTTGATTATGATGGAGTTTTAATTTTTATCTCTTTAAATTCCATGCAACAAGACTTAATGGATTTATGTCCTCATAATATCATTGTATAAGCTACATTTTTTTTCTCATGCTAAGACTTTCTATCTTATGTTATGTCGAATCTTTCTATTTTATTTGGTATTTCTTTTATTATATTTTCCTTGGTTATCGTTTAATATAGTACTTCTTATATTACGTTATATATATATATTCACTAAAGTTATACAGTATCGACATTTAATATAGTACTTCTTATATTACGTTATATATATATCCATTTATAAATGTAGACGATTGTTAAATAACGTTAATATGTGGGCTAAATAAATCAATTTAGAATAATAAACAATCCAATAAATTTTTGTGATCTATGGATATATAATATTTTAGTTCCAACTATTCAGAATGGAGAATGTCACGTATATGTTAGAAAAACTTCCTAAATCTGGTAAAAGAATTGCAAAATATGTTAAATAAAGAATTTGATATAATCAAATTATAACAAAATTTGTATAGTAATTATATATAAGTATTTATATAACTTAAAACTTGCGTGTTGGATCTTATTATTTATTTTGATATTTCTTTTTATTATATTTTTATCTACCATTTAATTAGTTTTATTATTATTACTAATTATATTTGATAATCGTTTATTATAATATTACTTAATAGCTACATACGATCTTAAATAACTCTAATATACGATTAATATTAATCGATTTAGAATAATAATAATAGATATTTAGTATTTTTAAGATTTATGTTTATATAATATTTTAATCTCAATTATTGAAAATAAAAATATGACATTTATGTTACAAAAATTTCTAAATTCAAATTATAATAAAATTTATGTGTTTATTATGTCTGCGCGCCGCAGACAGATACCTAGTATATATATATATATATATATATATGGAAAATAACCTCTCTCAGCAAACACAGAACAACAAAAACAGTATGGATTCAGAATCGGAGCCTAAGCTCATATCACTCATCTCTGAACTAGTAATCTCTTTGAAAGATGACACCGCAGATTCGGGATCTTCGATCATATCGCTCATGATTCAAGTAATCTCTGTGGTGAGGTCAATGGATTTGAAGTGTAAGGCGAAGCCGGAGTCCCAGCTCATGTCACTCGTTACTCAAGCCATCTCTGTGTTCCAATCCATGGATTTGGATTCCCAGCCGGAGCAGCTGTCCAAGCTCATATCAATCATTACTCGGAAAATATCTGTGGTGGATTCGGAGTTTCTGTCACTCTACTATGAAACATCCAAGCTTGATCCTAGGCCGGAGCTGATATCAATCATCTCGCAGATAGTCTCCCTCTTCCCAATAGTATGGATCCGGAGCCAGAGTCGAAGTTGATTTCATTACTTTCATTACTTTCTCAGTTACGGTCTCTCACTAGATCGGATGAGGTCTCGGATCTTTTAGATATATCTCCCGTTTTTGGTCAAATAGTCTCTCTCATCCAATCCTTGGATTTGGATTCGCCGCAGACAAAGGTCATGTCACTCGTTGCTCAGATAATATCTGTCGTAAACTCAATATCAGATTCGGAGCCCGAGTGGGAGTTGATAACACTCACGACTCAACTCATCTACTCCCCGCCGCCACCGCCGCAGCTTTTTCTTACTCATGAAAAATGTGGGTTCTCATTTATACACTCTGGATCCCGATTCGGAGCTCTGTTCAATCCTTGCTCAACTATTAGATCTCCTAGACCCTGAGGACTCGGAGCGGGAGGAGGAAGAATGGGAGCTGGATCAGCTTATTTCTTAGTCCCCTCAGTTAAAAGTAGAGCTTGTTCAAGGAAAGTTCCACGTGACGTCAAAAGTTGAGCGGAAAAGCAAAGGAAAGGGCGAATGTCAACGCAGGAACCAGCAGAGAGCCTGCTTTGTAAGAGGAGGAGGAGGAGAAGAAGAAGCTACCCATTTTCTCTGCAAAGATTGCAATGGCGAGGACCATGAACAATGCCAAAAGACTCTTGTTGAGGTCAAACACCCTCTCCATCCAAAACATTCTCTTCAACTCGTCTCCCACAGGAGGAAGTCATGGATAATTCAAGCCAGGAAATGCTTCTGTTGCGATGATGATCTCGAGAAGATCTTTTATTATTGCGAGGCCTGCGATTTTGCTATGAACATAGTTTGTACCGACATACAACCAGTCTTATCGATAGACCATCCCAAGTGGCACGAGCATACTCTTTCTCTGTTTCCAAGGCGGGCTTTCTTAACTTGCAACGTCTGCGCCTTGTCCGACGCACGCTCCCCTATCTACATGTGTCCCCCTTGTGATTTTGTGGTCCATCTAAGATGTATCAACTTACCACGTGTCCTAAGGATATCTCGACATCCCCATCGTATGTCTTTTACCCCTTCTTTTTTTGGCAACCAAGGAGATTGGTCTTGTGGCATTTGTCGAAGAGAGATCGACAATGATTACGGAGGTTATTCTTGCATCAAAAACGGTTGTTCGTATGCGTCTCACTTAAGATGTGCCACACAGAGCAACGTCTGGGATGGTGAAGAACTTGATGGAGTGCCCGAAGACGTTGAAGAAGAAGTTGTTGAACCGTTTTTGCAGATAAGCGATGGAATCATACAGCATTTCAGTCATCAACAACATCATCTGAGACTTGATGAGAACACTGGCGGAGATTATGATGACAATATTGAGTGTCAAGCATGCATCATGCCAATCTATTTTGGTAAATTCTACTCTTGTTTGCAATGTGATTTCATTCTACACGAAGCTTGTGCGAATCTTTCTCGCAAAATACATCACCCGATTCATCCACACCTGCTCACTCTAGTAGAAGGATGTGATGGTGTTATCAAGTACGAGGATAAGTTGGATAACTGCTCAGCTTGTCCTTGGCCGTGCGTAGCTGGTTTCTTTTATGAATGCAGTAAAGAAGGATGTAGTTTTAAGCTGCATGTGCAGTGCGCCACAGTTTCTGAGCCACTAGTCCAAGAAAGTCATAAGGATCCTTTATTCCTTACATCTAAACCAGGAGAGCAGAGAGCATGTTCAGTTTGCAGAGAGGCAAGACTTGAATTCACAAACGAAACATTCAATTGCATCGAATGTGAATTTTCTTTGTGTTTTGGATGTGCTACTTTACCTCAGAAAGTGAGATATAAGCATGATAAGCACACGCTCACTCTTTCTTTTGGGGAGGATACAAGTACCATGACGTATTGGTGTGAAGCTTGCGAGAGAAAAATAAATCGAAAGGAGCGGTTTTATAAGTGTGATGAGTACTGTTGTAACACCTTACACATTGAATGTTTGATTGGGAAGGACTTTTACATGAAGCCCGGTTCGTGTTTCGACATAGGTGGAATAAAGATAGCTGTTCTGCGCAACAATCATATGTCTCGACCATTTTGCTTCGGCTGTAGGAAGCGATGTCCATACAAAATACTTTTGGAGGATAGTCGATTAAAATTTTGCTCCAGATTTTGTAAAAAGCTCGAATAGCTTAATGGTCATTGCTCTTGTTGTGATTAAGAAATAATATTGTTGAGTTTGTATTTTGTTATATTCATTAATCAACACCGATATGTCCAATATTGTTATGATATATTACCATGGAAAGTTTAGTCAAACAAGTATTTTGCTTTGCATCAGTGGTGAATCAGTGGATACTGGTTTCCTGACTAATGGCCTAGTCATGCTCCTATCAGCTTCCATTTTTCGGGTTTTGATCGCGGCACACGAAGTAGTTTTGCACTGTTCTTGCTAATCTCATTTAGATATGTTTTCTTGTGCAGTATATTTCTGATCTGAATTTACGCTCCATTTTGGGTTTCTTAATGCTTTTAACTTTTATGCTCTCTGAGAATTACAGGAGAAAAGGATTGCTAAAGAAATTGCTGATCTAGAGAAAGATACAGGGTTCAAGTTGAAAGTCTTGGCTCAAAACTATCCCGTTAGAAATGTCATCAAGTATAGTTTTGCAACATACTTGATCTCCATAGGTTTACTCGATGACATTACTCTATGCTTGAAACAGGACTAGCAATCAAATATTTCTGGCAGGTGGATGATAGCACAATTGAGTTGTGGCTGACAAGACTTTTGGTAACATCCCAAAACTCATTGTTAACTTCTTCAAGTATCCAGAGGGAAACCGATTTTGATGAGCGGAATTGAAACAGGGAACATACTGAATTTTCAATGTTGGAGCTACGGTTGATTTAGACATACCTCGTAGTTGCTGGAGTCGATTGGCAGGGAAATACGGCAACATGTTTTCCTGGAAAGAAAAGGCAAGAAGGGACAATAACACTTTTTCATAAGTCTTTAACTGTTTACAATGTCTTGAAACCAGGGAGAAGATGCAAACATTGAAGCTGCAGTGATGGCGATATCAAGTTGAAATCTCCTGTACTTCTACTGGTTCTACAGCTTGATAATGATGAATACTAATATCAACTTGCTATAAATGTATAAGTGGAAATGATCAAATACACATTCTTATTATGTTAACAACTTAACATACATGACAAACATTCAAGAACCCTCTCTCTCATCTCTGCTAAAAGAGAAACAATCAGACGGTTGATCTGTATTCAAAACTTATCCCTGGTTCTTCACTGGATGGGAAAGCCTCCAATCCAGTTACCATGGCTGCAGGAGGACCACGACGACATCTTTGCTGCATCTCATCGACAGCTTCAGATGGTCCAGAGAAGAGTGCTTCCACTGAACCGTCTCTGCGGTTCCTGACCCATCCTTTTATCCCGAGCTGCTCTGCGTTCTCAACAGTCCAGTTCCGGTAACACACTCCTTGTACTCTTCCCTTTATCACCATCCTCACCTGCACCAACATATTGACATTTATCAGTCCATTTTACCACAGAACCAATATAATCCGATGGTTCAATCAAGTTTTTTTGGGTATTTACTAGATATCTATCCGATCGCCATGGTGATTCAAAGAATGTCAAACCAGCATCCAGATACCAATGAACTGAAACCGTATTCATTTTAAATAAACAGATCAAAAACATAATAACTTCCACGCATTAGATCCAGAACCAAGAATATGTAGATGTATTGTGGTTACAGAAATTAGCATGTGATCTTTGCTTCTCTGCCTTATCTTTTGATGGTCTCAAACAAGTATGAAACTTTAACATTTGATCAAATGAAGAGTCTAGAATCTGAACAAACAGCACAGTTTCATTTAAACCATTAATCTTCCTTTAGATATTTAGGTCATCAACGTGAACCGATCACAAGTAATAATCTCCACTAATAAAAACTAAACCCATTACTTGCAACCTATGGATCACTGAATAAAATGAAGAAGATCCATCATCAACAAACAGGAATCAGACGGACTCTATGCCCTAAACCACTTTAAAAAAATCTCAACTTTAGTAACAATTTCAGCGAAAAGAAGTCACCGTTTTAGAAGAATCGGAGTGCTGGGGAAACCCAGATTCAGCCTGAGATGACATGCAGGACAGAGGAGGAGATGAGCGAAGCCAAAGAAAATAACTAGAACCACGATGAACGACGGAGATGCAACTACGGCGAAACGGAAGAAGAGTGTGATTCTGATGATGAAGGAGAACAGAGAGGCTACGAGGATTATGGGTTCTCAACAGTAAATCAGAAATGTGTGGAAGCTTCCCGAAACTCAGGACTCTGATTCGATTTCCGACACTGGAGCTCATCGAGCATTTGGATTTCTCCGTTGGAGTGGAGAGAAACTACATCTGTTATCGAATTAACGACTTCGGGTATGCGTAAATATCTGGTTTGATTGCTTGGTTCGGTCTGATCATGATTTTGAACACGGTTTTGTTTTATGAAACTCATAGCGGGCCGCTAGAAAATGAATCTCATTTCAAACCCATTCTGAATGCCAGCCCATATTCAAATTCGCTGAAAATAAACGAATAAGAAAAATTAAAATGAGATTCAAATATATGTCATTACAGTCTTTGCAGATACGACTTTTAAACATGTAAAAGCAATGTATAGAAACAGGAACTGGAAATCTTAAAATGGAATATCTTATTGATGATGGATCATGTAAAATCAAAGTCAGTCTAACATTTAATAAGCTAGGCTCTAAGTATTTAACAGTAAACAAAACTAATGGAATGGTCAAATTAGTTTCAATCTTTTTTTCTTCTTAGAAATAGTCAAAATTTTAATAAACGTTTCTTGGACTATAATGGCTTCCTCGTATAAGAGAGAGGACTCTCCAGTTTGAGAAATTAGTTTCAATCTTTTTTTGAGAAATAGTCAAAAGTCTAATAAACGTTTCTTGAACTAACAGGGAAAACGGTAAATAATACCTGCCCGAACTCTTCCAAATGGTGCATATTCATGTCTAAAAAATTGAAGTGCTCAAATCTATATCCGAACTCTTAATTATTTGAAAATTCATATCCCAATTTTTTTATTTTTGTCAATCCCAACATTGACCATTATTATGTTAATCCCGTTAACGGAGATAAGTCCCACGCCACGTTTGTTGCCCAGTTGTCACGAAGTTAAAAACGATGTCGTTTTAAAGAGATTAAAAATTCTAAACAAATGAGCTTTGTCTGATTTTTTTTTAAAAGGCTTAATCTCAAAAGGACGTCGTTTTGAGAACATATTGAAAAAAAAAAAAAAACAAAACAGTTTTCATCATCTTCATCGTTAAAATTACAGGTCAACCCCAGCTCAAATTGGGGAAACATGCAAATCCGAATCATCACTGAAAACCGATTATAAAATTATTGCTGATAAACACTAATTTTATATTAATTAGAATTAAATAATCCACCATCATTAATTCAAACATTTACACCAAAATCCAAACCCTAAATCTTTGAATTTAAACAAACCTAGAAATCGAATTGTATCTCCAAACTCGAAATCGCCTTCTCTTTCTGCTAAAGCAATCGATTTGCATCAATTTCAGTCAGATTTTCGAAGAATCACTAAAACCCATTATTCTCTCTATTTCACCATTGTGACAAAGCTCTTTGGAACTGTCAAGACAATTTATTTTTGTTTAATTTTTAGTTTTGTTATCAAAAGACGTTGTTTTGAGATTGGGTCTTTAAAAAAAAACAGACAAAGCTCATTTGTTTCAAATTTTTAATCCTTTTAAAACGGTGTCGTTTCATAACTTCGTGACAACTGGGCGCAGACGTGACATGGAATTCATCTCTATTAACGGCTGACTAGCGGGATAATGGTAGATGTTGGGACCAGCCGGAAATAAAAGAGTTCTGGATATCAATTATCTCAAGTAATTAAGAGTTTGGGTATGGAATTGGACATTTAAACTTCTCAGGCACGAATTCACACTATTTAGAAGAGTTCAGACAGGTATTAACCGTTTTCTCGAACTAACAGAGAGGACTCTCCACTTTCCGCTTTCACTTTTCACTTTTGAGTCTAAGAAAAAAGTACGACTCCAGGCTTATTACCTTAGTTACATTAGTTCCGCTTATAGCCTCTTTAATCTCCTGGAAAATGGCCAAAACCAATCTGAACTAAATTTAGTGAGCCGGAAAAAATCCAAACTAAAATATGGTGCCAATAACTACCCGAATTCCAAAATAATTCAAATTTCGTACCCAAACTCTAATATATGTGTTAAAATCTACCTTGACTAATTTTGATGTTAGTCAACTGTTAAAAGACGTTGGCGAGGCATGACGGAATATGACTTGGCATGACACGTTGTCACCTTACTAAAACGACGTCGTTTTTGAAATAAAAAAAATTGAAATTTTTTTTCTTTCTTAGACTCGAACCCAAGACACTATAAACCATCTTCAAGCATGCAGACCAATTGATCCATGAGACATTATTGCTTTTCTTATACAAATACATTTATGAATAATTGATATGTATATTTTAATTTGAATAAAACGATGGCGTATTCAATTAGGATTAGACACTTCTTCTTCATCGAGTTACGTTGTCGGAGCATTCAGAGGCTGCAAATAAGAGGGAACTGAGTTCGATTTTGCGTTCGGAGAATTACTGCATCAGAGAAACTATGTTTCCGATCCAGATCGGAGAGAGCAATTCTGGTGTTGGTGAAAGATTTCGTGACTCTTAGATCCATGTCGAGGTTTTAACATGTTTGATGGAGAAAGAATTGAGCGTCTTACAATCTTAAGAAAAGCATATCAGTAATATATAAATATGTTTGTAAGATATATATCAAGGATGTCTCACGTTCGACTATTGTTTGAAATGTTTTGGGTTCAAGTCCAGGAAAGAGGAAAAAAATTAGATTTTTTCTATTATAAAAACGACGTCGTTTTAGTAAAGTGACAATGTGTCATGCCAAGTCATATTCCATCATACTTCGTCAGCATCTTTTAACAGTGACTAACATCAAAACTAGTCAAGGTATCGAGTAGAAAATTTGAATTATTTTGGAGTTCTGATAGTTATTGACACCGTATTTTTTTTTAGTTCGGGTTGGTTTTAGCCTTTTTTCCGTCCTAATTTGGAACCCCTTCTAAATTGAGAGCCAATTTTTCTAATGTTCAATAAAATAAAATAGATAAATAAATAAAAAGAATGACTCCACTATATGTGTTTATTGGGTTTTTTTGTTTTTTTTTGTCAAGTAAGAATAAGATTAGAAATGGACAAATTAGTTTAACCAAACATAAACTACCATTTAATAAATAAAACATAAACTGATTAGTTTGTGTAAAACGAAACGAAGTGGAAACAAAAGAAAATTAATAGGCGTTGAAAAGATATTTTCACTAGAGGACACGTCAGCATACATGATTTTGAGGGCGACACCAAAAGTGATTAGGGTTTCCATCTTACACTGTACGTCAACAGCTGAGGATGGAGACGGGATTAGAGCCTCAGCTTCTGACTGACGGCAGGCAAAGTGCAGAGTCATCTCTGCGAGAGGTTTCTCAATCTTCTTGGCTTAATGTTGTTAAGCCATCTGTTTCATCTCATGAGGTAAAACCTGGTGGTGATTCCGGATGAAATCATCAAAACTCGGTTCCTCTATGGGATGATTTACTGGAAGGACGTTTTCTATCAGCAGCGCCTCATGTGGCAAATATCTATGTGATCGTTAATAAGATATGGACTCTAGGAGATAGAAGTATTCGCGTGGATGTGTATGTGGTAAACCGCACCACGGTGAAGTTTTGTATAAACAATGCAGCAACCAGACCGAGGGTACGGAGAAGAGGAATGTGGAACATTGCAGGAATTCCAATGGTTGTTTCGAAATGGTCTCTAATCGAGGATAAAGAACAGGAACCTAAGATAAAAGTGATTCCGATGTGGGTCAAGCTTAAAAACGTCCCTCACAAATTGTTTTCATGGGAGGGCATAAGTTTTATAGCGAGTGATGTTGGGAAACCAGTGCGACTTCACCCATAGGCAGTGTTTTGCACGAAGTTTAAAGAAGCAAAGGTCTTTGTTGAGGCAAACATGCAAAATTCTATCGCTTTAAATCGGAAAAAGGAATTGATGCACAGAGGTAGAGTTTATCTATATCCATGGTTGCCATCAAGATGCACAACTTGCGCAAAGTGGGGAAAGTTAGCAAATGTAAGTGCACAAAAAAGAGGTCAACCAATAAAGATTCTGACATCACAATCTTCCCTGATGAAGGAATCTTCTGATAAAGCAGATAAGGAAAAAACAGAAAGCGGGAAAGAGCAATCCCCAGAGAAATCAGTTGGAGAAATAGATAAGAAAACAGAGGAGAAGCAGAGTGCTATGAAAGCAGTATATTTGAGGGATGAAGCTCTGTCTCTTGTTGTGGTGGGGAGAGACACTGATATTGTGACAGACAAGCAACAAAATGATGAGGTCGATCTTAGCTGGTCAAAGGTCTCTCCAGTGAAGGCTGGCAGACAAGCTGAACGGAAGGAAGCAGAGGACACTCCAATATTTTTCCCATCAGTTATGCAATTTTGCAAGGAAAAAATGGGAATGAGATGGATCAGATGAGGTCGAGCTGGAGCTTTTGACTAAATTTGAAACCGAGGAAAAAGAAGATGGTGAGATAAAAGAGAAGGAAGAGGGCCCTTTGGAGAAGCAAGATGAGAAGGCATCACGGGTGCTTCCGCCTCGATCATCTAGAAGGACAAACAAAAATGATTCAAATTCTTTCGTCCAGAGCACAAAGGAGATTACTCCAAGTGCAACAGGCAAAAGAAGAACCCCACCCCCAAGAAAAATTAAGTATGTCAGGATTCTTCTAAAATGTCTTGCGATTTAAACAAAACATCTAAACATTCTATTATGAAGAATTGGATAAATGGAGGAGATTTTCAGTTTTTTTGTATGTTAGAAACGAGAGTGAAGGAAAGCAAGATGAATCATATAGTAGATTCAATATTTAAAGATTGGTCGGGTGCTCACAAACTATGAACACAATCGCTTGGGACGCATTTGGGTTGTATGGAGAGACAATGATAGGCTGACTCCGCTATTTAAGAGCAGTCAATTGATAACTTGTTCGGTTATGATGGATGGTTTGGATGAGGAATTTTTCTGCTCCTGTTTGTATGCATCAAACTTTTAGAAGACCGGAAGGAACTATGAAAAGATATGTGATGCTACTAGATACAAGAATTAATTCTAGCTTCACGTTTTCAATTTATAACCCTAAATATCTGCAAGTGCACAGATGTGTGTTGTAGTACTTAGGGGTCGAACCATAGAGATTTTGAGGTTTCAGTGCGAATCAATCAAGGACTTAAGACTATTAGAACAAACAAAATAAGGGGTTTGGTTTGGTTTTGGTATCACAAAATTTAACTAGCAATCGAAAATAAAAGGGTGTAAAGCAATAAAAACTAAACACTGAGCTTAAGGGTATTCGCAGGGGTTCATGAATTGATCTAATGATAGATAAACAAATCAATAAAGGTAATCAACTAGGGAGGTTCCAAAACATGAATAAACACAGGGATGACTAGCCAACTGTCGTCACCCTAATCAACTAATCACTTAAACTCAACAAATAGCTTTCATCTCTTGCTGCGATATATATCATGTATTAACTAAATGATATGATCTTCCCAAGGAAATCGCGCTCTATAATTGGTAGTAGTCGGATAACCTTTGACTCAAGTGGATCGCGCAGCCGGATGCTAAGGCGTGAGACCAGTCTTGAAAATCCTTAGGCTCCAAACTCACAACGAGCAATGAAACAACGCTTTGGCAATGCTGGCTGATGGAATTTGTGGAGAAGGATGTCAAGGCGTGAGAAATTAGTTCTCAAAAATTCCTGAGCCCCAATCTCGACTTAGAACGCTTCCATGAGACAACTAAGGAATGATTGTGTCAAGTGGATGAAGAACACTTGATAAACCGAAAGATTTGTTGGCTAAAATCCACCAAGAAATCAAAAAGTTCGCAAAGAGCAAAAGACAAAGTTTCTCTCAAAGAAAACGATTTTATTAAGAAGAAAGATGTCTGATCAAATAATCTTACATGAGTTTATATAGAGAAGGAAGTAGGCTAAGACTCATTCTTGAAAATGTAAAAATAATTAAAGACAGAAATAAATAAAGTTGAATAACTCTTTGACTTCTTTGTTGAATGTCTCTTGAACTCCTTTGTCAAAGATGACCCTTGAGCTTCCTGTCCACGTTGACCCTTGAAATTCCACTTGATTTTACGAGAATGAGATATAAGCCCATTGTCTCGTTAAAACCTCCACCCGGAAAATCCATTGGGACAAAACCGAGGGTAGGAAAAAGAGTACAACAAACTTACACCATCGGTCAAACCTAAAATAGATGTCTCAGCTTGAATTGAAGTTAGGATTGGCTGTGTAAGTTGTTCCTCGTCGATCCGGACTTGAACCTCTATGTTTCAGACTTTGTGGAGAAGATTCCGGACAGCTCGCGCAAGCCTCGGGGCCTTGAACCGCATCATTGGGCCTTCCGGAATGACCAAAGGTTCTTCCGGAACCTCATTATCTTCCTCCAGACACATGATCATATCACTAAACCCATTTTATTTATGCTCATGAATCTCTATAGGTAGCTTTCGTCTCATATAGCGATTTCGCTCGTATCAATTCTAGGTCACGTAATCCGATACATCATTCTTGTGGCTCCAATTAAACTTAAGATCAACTTCTATGAACACCATTTTTAGATCTCACATATTCTTTCATTTGTCAAGTATAAATGAGTAGTCAAGCTCTATGAACACCAGTCACATCAATGAGGTAAAAAAAGGAGTTCAAATATTAGCTCAGGTTAATGGATATATTCTGTCATAAATATGGACGCCTTTAGTTAACTGGTCAACCTTTGGATTTTTCATTAATAGGATCTAAACTGATTTTGCAGTATATATTCAAGAAAAGTATCATAATTTTTAATAAGTTTTGTATCAAAAACAACTGACATAACTGACTCTAAGAAAAACAAACACAATGTCAGCAACCGCCTCCCCCAGACTTAAACAACACTGTCTCTAGTATTACCAAGTCTGAAGTTGTTAAGAAAAATAAAACGAACTAAATGGAAGCATTAAAAACAGAGAAGTTACTAAAAAAACAGAGAATTTACCTGACTGCAGCAGTGGTGTCGACCGGCACTGGTTCTGCACTTTCAAATCCTCTTCAAATTCATCTAACTCCATGATTTCATCCTTAGTAGCACCCTTTTTCAGCGCAAGAGTTAGATTTTTACCACTTCTCAATGAGATGACACTACAATGATGCCTAGGATTAGTGTCAGTCTTTCTAGGAAGGAATACAGACCCTGCAGTCTGAGCAACTTGAATGTCAAGTTTCTTGATATGAGTGTTTAAAGCTTTCATTTTTCCATTCAGGTCCAGATAAAGAGCACCAATATTCCCATTAAAATTCACAGTGATTTTCTCCTGACCTTCCAAGATTTGTTCAAGTATAGACTTTATCTCATTATCTGGAGTTTGAGGAGGAGGACCATAGCTCTTTGAAAAAACTGATGTTAGTGTAGGAGTTCTGGTACTGAGGTTTGAAAGTGTAACCAGAAGAGTTCTGATTACCTGTGAAGGTACTCCTCTGATTATTTCCATTGTAATTCTTGCTCCTTTGCTAAGTACCAAATACACAAACTCTTAACAAATCCTAACGAAAACGAGATCGACCTAGACGAAAACTAAACACGAAGACTCTCTTAATAAAACTTAAACGAAACGAAGCAACTAAATATCAAATTTAACGAAAACGAGACAATCAGAGCCCTAAACTCGATCTACCAAATTCGATATGATGCGATAAGACTCGACACAAACAAACTTGAAACAAACACAATAGCAAACCGACTAACCCTAACAATAGCAAATGATCGATGACTAGCAGGACTAACAACGAACGATGCGAAACTTGACTAACCCTAACAATAGCAAACGAACTCGCTAACGATACGAAGCAATAACGATACAATATTCAAAAGGAAACAGATCGATGCAATATAACGAGAACGCAGGAGTGAGACAACGAATTAAACTAATAGCGATATGATGATTCAATTAAATATAAGAAACTCGATGCAAACAATCACCAGAATTCGATAAACCCTAATGATCTAAGCAACGAAATCAAACAATGAATCAAATCAAGTATGGCGATTAGGGTTAGAGATTGCTCAGCCTTTGGTTCAGAGTTGGCTCTGATACCACGTGATATGATCCAAGGTGATCTACTCTGAAGAATAAAGGCTAGAGAGGATTCTATGGACTTATGATGGTGGTGGTGATGAACGCGGCGATGAGGACGATGGTGGAGAACGGATCGAGTGGATGACGATGATGGTCTGGTGGCTCGAATCGATGGTATGGTGGAAGAGATAGAACCGATGGAATGGTGATGGTAGTATGATGGTTGAATCGATGGAATGGAGAGATAGAAGAATCTCTTGTAAACAGATTAGTTTTTAAGAGATTCGAATTTCAGAGTTTTTAGTTCTCAGAAATCAAAGAGAGAAGAACACGTTAAAAGTTTGATCAAAATTCTTCACTGAATAATATTTAGGCGATTTTCTCTCTTAAATAGACTTAGAGAGAAATCGCAGCCCTAAGAAATAAACTACATGAAGTTTGAAATAAAAACAACAAGAAGTTTGATTAAAAATAAAACAGCGAAGCGTCCCTTTTAAATCCTAAGTGGTGCGCCTAAAACAACTAGTGCACAAGTCATTGTGACTTTGCACGTTATTACCCATTAGTAACAACTTCTAAGTAACTCGACGTAGCAATGATTTCTATCTCGTTAAAAACCTTGGAGAAGAACCTCCTTGCCTTCCAAAATCCTCACCAAGGAAAAGAGTACAGAATCATCACCTAAGTTACCTAGTCATTGTTACTGGATTCTTCATTCTTCAAGATAGAGATGTTGAAGATGTGAGCTCCAGCCTCCAGTTAATTGATGTCCTCTGCGGTCATGAGTGTGTGTGCCTCCTTAGCCATCTCTCTAGCTCTGGAACGAGTGATCCTGCCAGCTACCTCTGATTCCTCCTCCTCTGAGCTGGTCACGATCATATCAGTTTATATAGAGATCAGATGCATATGGCGATGATATTCATTTGATGGGTTATGTTATATTTTCACATGTGTTTGATGAAGAAAAAAATATGTTGTACGTAGACAAATTGATTGCACTTATATATTTGTCCACTTCCACTGTTTGCCTAGAGAGAACGTTATTTATGAATTCCCAACTATTTTCTCAGGCAGCTAAACGATAAAATCACCTCACAAATCTGTCAGCTGAAGCCTGAAGGAGAAAATCAATAGCTTAGCAAATAAAACTTAGCAAAATACGTAAGCAGTAATGCTTACTTCTTATTCACGTTTCTTGCCTTTTCAAATTCTGTGTTTTTAAAACAGAGATATAAGCATGATGTATTTTGACACTGATTCAACATCTGTCTTCCACTCTAAAACTCTAAAATCATCAAAATTTCGGTTGACTGCCTAAAACCCTCAAACCCGTAAAGCCCTAACTGTTTCCTCCAAAACCACTTATCAAAACCTCACCAACTTAAAAAATTTTAAACTCTAAACCAAAATAAAAAGAAGCAACAAATTGTTACAATGACATTTGACTCTCAATGTGATTCGGGAAAACATGGAGATACGGTTTGTCTTGATCTCCATTATCGAGACCAGATTCGTCGTCTAGGAGTCTATTAAATTCTAATCTTCTACGACTGTTTCTTACCGGATCAAAAAACAAAATATAAAACGATATATGAAATGTGTCTGGTACATAAATAAACTCACCAGCATGAGTAATACCTTTTAGACTGAAATAGGTACGCAAGCTCAGATCATGGTGACGGAAAGGTACATGAAAGTCTTGACTCGACCACTTGTCTTTCTCTACATCCTCCAAAATCCACAATCTTCTAACATTGTTTTTGTCAAGACAAGCTAACCTCCCCCCCATAATTTATCAGTCGTGTTCCATAATGAATATCGGATGTTAGTACTCTCAAGTCGAGTTTTTCAGATCTGACATCAAAGCTCATCAAGACAAAACCATGTCTACGATCACTATAGGCTAGATAATATATAATCCTCTTGATGCATTTTACAGAACTAAGCCTGTAAGCAGAATGATTATAGGTAGTTCTGACCGTTCTCCATGATTCTTGAGCAGACCCAAGTGTTAAAACTTCGCACACATCAGAAAAGTAGTTACAAAAGGGAATGCACACTACTTTGTGTTTACCATCGATGGGATCGTATCCTAAAACGACTATTCTCTCCCTCCAGATCTTTCTAGGTTTGGGTATGGTTAAGAACTGTTTTTTGCTAGGGTTCCAAACTATCAGATGCCCTGTTTCTCCTGATTCTTCAAAGCAGATCAAGCCATTGACAGATTCCATAGAGTGGTAGTGACTATAGTTTCCTGGAATTTTACTATGATAACGATCAATAGGCTGAGAAGAAGAGCAAGACCTATTCGAAATAAGAGTATGTTGCGGAATCGTGGAAACAAACAAGCTGTCATCTTTTTGGAAGCAGAGTAGAAGACTCAACGGTGGGGACCGAGTTTGAGTTTCGAACGAGTTGATGAAATATTGATCGGTGGTGATTGATGACCAAAGCTTAAACACGCAACGAAACCTCGCCACTGATTTCTCAGGCAGACGTAAGAGTATCTCTGAGGTTAGATCGATAGGAAAGGAAGAAGAAGTTGATTTCGAGTGCTCCACCTTAATTTGTTTTTGATCTTTGGCCAAAACCCTAATTTGTTTAAGCTATGTTGCTTCCACCTTTTCTTATTGTATTAATTTTACAAATATACTCGGTGCCGTAGAAAAAGTCTATAAAAAAAATATTAGATAAAGTCTCTGCATCTTTCACTTGTGAATCAATAAAACAATGTTCTTTCGATGATTATCTTCTCCGGCAAAGCTTTTTCGGTGCATTTAACGGCTTCATGCTTGTTCGAATTTCATTAAAACTCGGTTTTGTTTTTTGTTAGCTTGTTGCTTCTCAAGACTGGCCTGAAGTCACAAAATATGCGGATTTGGTTTGTACTCACAGAGTCACAGACAATAACTTGTACAAGATTTGTATTAAAAACATGGCAAGATCCTGTACGTGGCACTATTAGTAAACAAAATCGCGGTTATGTCAATTTCTGCGGAATTAAGTTTTATCAGTGTGTGTGTTACAACTTTTAAGTTTTGTTGGTTACTTTATGTTTTTTTGGTTCTTCGTCTCTTTTGAATGTTTGTTACTCCATTTCCTCTTTTTCTTGGAGGGATATATAAAAGAAGCGACACAGTCATAAAGTAACTAAGAGCATGTCTATTGGTAAACCTCTCTTAAAGGTTCATCAGATATTAAATTTTTTTTTTAATTCGAAAATTAAAAAAAAAACTTTCGCCCAATGATATTTTGTTATTTGGATGAATCTGGACGAACTTGGAGTCTTCAGGGTTATCCTGATGAACCGATCATTCCCATATAAATATTATTTCTTTTTTTTAATCAAAACTGCCTATGAAGTCGAGCCGAACCTTTCTCCAACCCCAAATATACATGCTCTAATAAAAAAAAGAAACCCACTAAATATTAAAACCAAACAAAGGTTTTGCAGATGTAGGGATACAAAACACCGTAACCACATTTTCTTCAATCTTTCTAATTCGAAAAGATAACTGGAAATTAAAACACACTCAATAACTAGGTCTTGCTGGGTCGAGTACACGAATCCATAAAAGATCCGAAGATGCCTCAGATGTATCCCTAAGATTCCTCACTATACTACGAGCCATGTTCTTGTAAACCTCCGGCAATCTCCACGGCAAATACAAGTCCACCTTCTCCAATACAAGACCCCACCGAATCAAAACCCTCAGAATATGCAACTGGTACGTGCCTCCAGTGAAGTTCCTCACTTCAACAACCTTTAAGGTCTTCTTCAAGCACTCATGGCTAAGTACATACGTCCAATACGTTTCCGGATCGAATCCAGGATTGGTCGTTGGTTCAGGTATGGGAGAAAGCATTTGGAAAGTCAGAGTTTCCAAAACAGGACAACTATTGATCATGAGTGTAATCCCGATGAACTCATCCGGTACAAGATTGGTTTTGATCACCAAATGTCTTGTTTCCATCGGTGCTCGTAACTGAACCGGATCTTCACTGTCTTTGATCATCTTGATCAAGAAAGG
Organism: Eutrema salsugineum; assembly: GCF_000478725.1. NCBI lineage: Eukaryota > Viridiplantae > Streptophyta > Magnoliopsida > Brassicales > Brassicaceae > Eutrema > Eutrema salsugineum. The sequence continues at coordinate 645,833 of NW_006256852.1, read as the reverse complement.
ACAAACCGTTAACTTCTTAACCGATGAGAGACCGTAAAGTAGACCGCAGAGAGCTGTTCCGGCCGCTTCATCGTGTTCTGTCTCTGCACCAAAATCCAAGATTGCTTCCTCCATTATCTTGCTTACTTTCAAGAACTGAAAGTAATGAACTTCTCCAGTGTACTTGAAGAACTTGATATTGGGGAGGTCTAGAGTAGAGTTCTTTGTGGCGAAACCGGAATTCTGGAATACCAACTCCCTTAACCGGCTATTGTATTCGGTTATCGCTTCGAGACCAACGTTCCAGCAGTTTTTAATGGTTAGAGACTCGAGAAGAGGAGACCTTGATAACAAAGCCGTGATATTTCCGAGTTGGATCCAATCAAAACAGAGACTTTTCAACGACCCAGGATGCGCAAGCCTTGAAGGATCAAACCCACAAGCGACTAGCTTCAACGACTCGAGATTGTAAACGCATTCCGGAAAGTGAAACACGCTCGCTCCTGATGCTGCTTCTGCTTGTTTTCTTGGGGACAAATAAGGGTCGGAGAAATCAAGAACTAGGTTCTTGACTTGTTTTGAGACGGCGAATTGTATCAGCGACGTGATCTCTGCTTCGAAGCCCACCGTTTTGGAGAGAATGATTTTGAAATTCTGGACGCCTTCACCGGAGAATTTTGAGACCCAATTAACCATGAAGCGTACGAACGAAACCCTAGCTTTGTTTCTGGTTTCTTCGTCGTAGGAGACAGAACGTTTCTTCACGAAGTCTGATTCTACAAAAGCGACGTTAGTTGTTTCACGGTGTAGATTCTTCCATCGTTTCGCTAGAACACTCGTCTTCACAGCTAACTTGAAGGGCAAGTTAGAGATGATCCGAACCAAAACAGTATCCGGTAAACTGGATAATCTGACTCGGTTTCTTCTTGAATCCATTGTTGGTGATTTTTGGGAAAGAAATAAAAACAAAGGATTCGAAGAAGATTTGGCGATAGAAAGCAGAGTGTTGATTTGTTATCTATTTATATGTTTTTGAAGGGTTGCGACTTTTTTTGGTAACTGCTCTGTTTACAACGGTGTGGAGGTTTTCTTTTCGTCTTCTTTACGCTTCATTTGTTAGCACTGTTTAGTGTAAAGTCTGGAATTGCACCGGTACGAATTTGTTAGCATTGTTTATTGTAAAGTCTGGTATACAAAAATTAATTTAATAAAACGATTCATAATTATCAGTTCGGTTAAGTTCATTCTAATTCGGTTCGGTTGGGTTCTGGTCGGTTCGAAGTAATTCGTCTAGACAATCACTTTGGTACATTATCTCTTCTGGTTATCTATTGAACCGAACATTAATCGTAAACCGAAGATCTCACTGTTAATTGAAACAGTAAGGCATTAAACCCTAACTCAACCGGGATGCCTTTGATGAAAAATCCGATTCTCAGTCACTCTTCTTCTTCTTCTTCTTCTTCTTCTTCTCCTACTGAATCTTCTCAAGCAAGTTTCTTCGATCTTCCTCGTAAGTTCTCTCTAATCCCTTATTACATCTCTTTACCTCTCCAGTGAATTTCTTCTTAGCAGAGATTTAGTTAAGAGATTAATAAAAATCCGCTCTAATCGCAAACTGTTAGATTTTGGAATCGAGAGATTATGTATAGGAGATGGAACCTAGTTACAGACTCGTTTCGTCGCATTCATCTCGGTGATATAAGAACCCTAATTTCGGGTTCTCTATGCAATCGCAAAGTTTGCACAGCCTCAAAGGATCTTTTGTCATCACCGAATCATGCTGTTGTGGATGAGAGTTATGTTCTAGCTGAATTATCTTCACTGCTTCCGATTTCATCAAAAACCTCGACGGCGAAGGACGACGTTAGTTCGAGGAATCAATTAGCCGTTGATTCGTTTTTGTCGCCGGAGGAAAAACTCAGAGGCGTGTTTCTTCAGAAACTAAAGGGAGAAACTGCTACACGAAAGGCTTTAACTAGTCTCGGTATCGATTTGAGTATCGAAACTGTGTCAAATGTTGTCGATCGAGGGAATTTAAGCGGCGAAGCAATGGTTACGTTCTTCGATTGGGCGATTCGCGAGCCGGGCGTGTCTAAAGACGTTGAAAGCTACTATGTGATATTAAGAGCGCTAGGAAGAAGAAAGTTCTTCTCTTTCATGACGGATGTGTTACGGGAAATGGTTAACCCTGATCTGAAGTGCTTGATTATCGCCATGGATAGCTTTGCCAAAGCTCGTTATGTGCGTAGAGCGATACAATTGTTCGAAGAAAGCGAAGATTTTGGAGTGAAATGTTGTACTGAGTCATTCAACGCACTGTTGCAGTGTCTCTGCGAGCGTTCGCATGTTTCTGCTGCAAGCTCGGTGTTTAATGCGAAGAAAGGGAAGATACCTTTTGATGTATGTACTTACAACATTATGATCAGTGGGTGGTCGAAGCTCGGTGAAGTTGGAGAAATGGAGAAGGTGTTGAAGGAGATGGTCGAGAGTGGATTCGTCCCAAACGGTTTGTCTTTCAGTTACCTTATCGAAGGTTTGGGAAGAGCTGGTCGTGTTAATGACTCTGTTAAGATCTTTGATAACATGGATGTTCCCGACGCAAATGTTTACAACGCTATGATCTGTAATTTCATATTTGCTCGAGATTTCGATGAATCCGTAAGGTATTACCGGAGAATGCTTGATAAAGGATGCGAACCAAACTGGGAGACCTATTCCAAGCTTGTTTCTGGTTTAATCAAAGGCCGTAAAATTGCAGACGCGCTTGAGATATACGAAGAGATGTTATCAAGAGGGATTGTTCCCACCACAGGGCTTGTTACCTCTTTTCTCAAGCCGCTTTGCTGCTACGGCCCACCACACGCTGCGATGGTTATATATCAGAAAGCGAGAAAAGCCGGGTGTAGGATATCGCAGAGCGCGTATAAGCTGTTGCTTAAACGGCTATCAGGGTTTGGAAAATGTGGGATGTTGTTGAACGTGTGGGACGAAATGCAAGAGTGTGAATATTCTTCGGATGTGGAAGTCTACGAGTATATCGTTGATGGGCTCTGTAACATTGGACATCTTGAGAATGCTGTGCTTGTGATGGAAGAAGCGATGCGGAAAGGGTTTTGCCCGAACCGGTTTGTTTATAGTAGGCTTAGCAATAAACTCATGTCTTCAAGAAAAACAGAAATGGCTTATAAGCTGTTTCTTAAGATCAAAGAGGCTCGTCTTAAAGACAATGCTCGTAGATTCTGGCGAAGAAATGGGTGGCATTTTTGAACATTGATCTTAATATGTGAAAACTTCGCTTTCGGGGTCTCATCTTCTCCAAGTTTAGTGTAATAAATTGTAATAGAGAACACTTGAAAGTTATATTCAGTACCTTTATTGTCTGAAACCCGAAAGCATACCTTGTCTCTTTCTAGGTTGCTGCCGGGAGGTTACTAGAAGAGGAATTTTTATAGTGTTTTGAATGGAGGCAGTAATTAAGAAATGGCAGCAGAAGCTGAGAAAAGCGAAAGAGGAGATGGAAAAGTGGGAGGCACTTCAAGTTCGATGGGTTTCTCGTTTCAGTAACGCCTCTTCTATCATCCAGAGATTACAGGTAGCTAAAATTAATACTCTTTTTATTGTCTGCGATTTTCAAAACCCTATGTATGATTTTTTTGGTCTTGAGAGTAGGTAATTCAAAATCATGGGAGCTTTGGAGCTTTGAGATGCGTAAAGGGGATTGAAGACGCGGTTTTGCAGAAAGAGATGGATCAACTAAAGACTCTTCTGCTTTCCATGAGAAACATTTTGTAAGTATTCTTTTACAATGTTTGTAGAATTCTTCTAGTAATTTGTAAGAGTTCTTGACATGTAAACTTTGATGGTTGGTGCCTGGTGGTGATGATGGGAAGGGAGGAATTCAGAGGATGTGTTTTGACGTTTGAGAAGCTACATCGAGACGGTTCACAAACACTAAAAATGGAACTGAGCAAGAAGCGAGCAGAGGAACGAATAGGAGTAAAACCTTGCATCGCAGATTGCTTGGAGGGACTTTCTCTTCTTTATGACATGCATCAGTCAGAGTAAGCAAACAGAAATCTGCTTAGTTATTGAGTTTAAAATCACCATTCTCTGATTTGTGGTTTAACACAATCCTGCAGATACCATCTTAAAACTTCGATTTTTTCGGCACTTTCATGTCTTATCCTGAAACCAAGGTACTGAGGATATAGCTTTGTTCAAAAATTTGGCAAGTTTGTTTCAAAATTGGTCTTATGTTCTTTGTTTACTGTTTGTATAGTCCTGGCGATTTAAACGCGTTACAATACCTAGTGGTTGATCAGCCAAATATACCGAATAATGAAGGTAATATCATTTCTTCTTCGTTTGTTATGTTTGCTTTGTGAAATAAAAAATGTTACATTTCGTTGATTTTAGCTTATCTATAATAACTATTGTGCAGTGCAACACATCTTCGATGTCATATTCGCTGAAGAGATCAAATGATGCAAAGAGGAAATGTTTTTTATTTATAGTTTGTTACAAAAGATGTGTTTAATGTTAATGCATGTCCGTTTAGAGAATGAAAAACGAATAAAAAGCTAGACACGTAATAATAAATGCATAAATACACTTTTTCATGCTTACCTTTTTTTTTTGTCAAACTCATGCTTACTTCTAAAGACATAAACAACACAATTACAGTAGAACCTCTATAAATTAATAATTACTATAAATTAATAAATTTTGCTGGTTTCAAGTCGGGCTAATGTAAAAATCTATCAAATTCGATAAGATAATAAGATAATATTTTTTTTTGAAACTCCTAATAAATATATGATCCCAGCAAAAACATAAATTAATAATTATATTTTTATATTTTTATGTTTTTGCTTTGACTTAACGTTGCAATAAAATAGTGTAAAATATTTAAAGTTGGATCTTATCTCTAAAATATTCTAAAATATGATTAATGTGTTTGCTTTGACTTAAAGGTTGAAATCTCATTGGATCTTATCTCTCTAATTATTATATAAGTAGCTCTTATTAGTGTTTTACTATATACATTCAAAATTTATGATAATTTTTGATATAATAATTTATTTTCTTACATGGAAAAGTTTTTGTATGTATTGTAGTGTTATCTTCAATTTTATCATCAATAATACGGATAGTAGTCGTAGTTTTTTTTATAAATTTTAAACTTATGAACATATATTTTTTTACAAGGACAATTCAATATGATATGAAAAACTATTTATTGCAATAGTTATGATTAGTAATCATAATTTATATTACGAGATTTGTTAAAATTTTAAAATATAACACTATTCCAAAAACGTTTTTAAAAAATTATAAGCGGAAAGCAAATTTTTTCTATAAATTAATAATTAATATCATGATAAATTAATAAAATATCATGATCCTGACATTATTAATTTATAGAGGTTTTACTGTAATATGTACGTGTGATAGGGTATGGTTGTGTACACATCTATACAATTAAAACAGAAGCATTTTTGTGTCCAAACCGATTTATTTTTAGTTTTTCACTAATCTATTTTTGGATAACTCTTATTTATGTTATCAAATAAATCAATTTTCTATAATATTAATAAAATCATTTATTTTAATTTATTTTTTTCAAATAAATTAAAATTTTAAATTGAAATTTAGATTTATTATAAATTTCCTAAAATATATATTATATTATTGATAAAAAATCATAAAAATAAATTATTATTATATTTTGACAAAATGATAAATCTAATATAATTTAGATTTAATTTTATATTATTAATAAAATAATATATTTAAATTTATATTTTAAAATATATTCGAAAATTTAAATTTAAATTTAAATTTAGATTTGTTATAAATTTTCTTAAATATAGGTTATATTATTTATCAAAAATCATAAAAATAAATTATTATTATATTTTTACAAAAATGATAAATCTGATATTAATTTAGATTTAATTTAAATATTAAAATTTAAGTAATATTTTTAATGACAAAGATAAAAATAATATATTATTGTAAATTTTTATTAAATAAATCTAAAATTTTTAATAATCAAACTTAAAAAACTATATAAATATACAAATAATATGAATAAACAGGTTATAATTATGTTTTAATGATTGTGATTTTTTCGAATCAATATAAATGGACATGTTATAATGACATTTTTATAGGGAGAATTGCTAAAAATAGGCCACAATTTGATTCCAAATGCAAAAGTATACCCCAAATTCAACTTATTGCAAAAATAGGTCAGAGGGGTAGAGAAATTACCATTATCTCCTACATGAGTAAACAATAAAACGGATGTCTCAATTACGATTATAACCCTTAGAACTTTGCAAATACTAATGAAGTCTGCTCAGCAGACTGATAAAGAAGTCTACTATAATATTAAATATTATTTTTAAATTTAAAAATTATATAAAAATAATGTTAACTGAAATTTGTTTTTATAAATCAAATGTCAACAAGTATGATCTATAAAAATTATAATTTAACAAAAATAAATCATTTTTAACCATCTAAGATAAACATAAAAAGTGAAAAGTTTTAAACTAGGGCTGCAGACTTCTTTATCAGTCTGCTGAGTAGACTGATAAAGAAGTTTACTATAATATTAAATATTAATTTTAAATTTAAAAATTATATAAAAATAATGTAAACTGAAATTTGTTTATATAAATCAAATGTCAACAAGTGTGATCTATAAAAATTATAAATGAATCATTTTTAACCATCTAAGATAAACATAGAAAAGTGAAAAGTTTTAAATAGAGTTGCAGACTTCTTTATCAGTCTGCTCAGCAGACTTCTTTATCAGTTTGCTCAGTAGACTACGTATCGAAGTCTAGTCAAACCAGAATAATTAACCTAACCGGAATTTTTTTTTAACATAGTATATAAAGAAACTTACCAGTCGTTACCATAAATAAAAAAAACCTAGATCACTATAAAACGGCGCTGCACTCTGGTCTCTCTCGCCGCGACTCTCTCTCGCAGTAAGCCTTTCCTGGTGCTCCCCATCTCTTCTTTTCTGTTTCTGATGCATATGTTGTTTCTTATATATCACTACATATATTGTTGCTGCAGATCTCAGCCGGCGTCTTCATCGTTCTTAGTTATCTCTCCAGATCTGTGAGTTATTCGCCATTACATTATCTGTTTAGTCCGTATCTTATTGTTTGCTGGTTTGTCCTTTAAAATTGTTCTTTTGTTCTTTTGTCTTTTTGCTTTACTGTTTTTTTAACAGATCTAAGTAAAAATACTTTTTTCACAGATTCCGTGAGCAAGTAAGTAAAAATATTTCGATTTTTTCTTTATTTCAAGATGTAGCTTTTTTGTTATTTTGTTGTTTAGCGAGTAAGAAATATTTGTTTGGAAAGTTTGTTTTTGTAGTTTTGTTTTTAGCTGCAAAGTTATTATGTGGTCGTATCTGTTTTAGTTTTTTGTTTGTTAACTGCCAAGTTTGTTTGCTTGATCTCTACAGAGTAATGCCGATAAGCTACACCAACAGCTCATCTTCCAAAGCAAGCTATGACAGCGGGTGTGTCAAAGCTGATGGAGACTTTGGGATACCTGAACGATGCTATTGCGGCCTTCGATGTAGATTGGAAGAGTCTACAGCTCCAGAGACGTTTGGCAGGAAGTTCTATAGTTGCCCTGAAATATTAGGCGAATGTGTATAGTTTTAATGAGGTTTTTCTCAATATGTGTATAGTTTTAATGTTATTCATCGAATATAACTGAAGTTTTCGTTGGTCATATGTGTAGAATAAACCGGGTCACATCTCCAAATGGTGGGATGAAGCCATTGAAGAGCAGCTGACCATTCTTCAAATACGAATTGACAAGCAGAGCGAAAGCATGTTCCGTGACAACCGAACAGCCCTTCTGCAATCATATGAGAATCAGCTGTATGCATTGGAGGATCGCCTTGCTGCAACCGAGAAGACCATTAGCGAGATCGAGGAGTTCATAGGGTACAGAGTGAAAGAAGCACTTGCTAATCGAGGTTCTGATATTCCCATGCGTGATCATTCTCAGAGTCCACTATTCCGAAAGCTAGTGGAAATATCTGGAAGTTACCATCTTGTGCTGTGTCCACTAGCAGAGTCCCTTCATACTTTCCAGTCAGATGACACCCATCGACAACAATGACCCGTCTGAGATATTGAAAACCAGCAATGGAGGCTCTGAAGGCTAAGAATAGGTACTTGAACCTATTCTGACTGTCGCGTTCAAGGGCAGTTATAGTACCCGGATTTGCTTCAGCGATCAGACGCAAATAAGAAGGCAGTCGGCTATATCCATCCTCAGGGGTTCCCCTCACACATTCTTGTGCATACATCAAAGCTCTATACGAAGTTGTGTAGTCTATTTTCAATTGAAACATCGCATGCATTGAATCTTTGATGTGTTCTGCAGTAATCCCATCAATTATCCCCACACGCTCTATAAATAACTTTCCAATGTATCTTGGAGTCGTATGCTTTCGGTGAGCCAACCGATCTGAAACAGAACAGGTATGAGTTTTGACATATTTAGTGACCCAAAATGTCTTTGCTTCGTTCTTTACAGCTGCTCTAACTCTCCATTGGCATCCTTTAACAGCACATTTAGCAACAAACAGACGTCTCGATGACTTATCAACTCTGAATGCAAACTTCAACATAACAGTCGTCAACCTGATCTCAGAAATCAGCTCGTCTTTTGTAGCAAAACTCCCGTTTACTTTTATTTTGTCAACCCAATTTCTTTCATATCCTCTTTGAGGAGCCTTCACCGGTTCTTCAATCCGCTCACCCTCTGAATCAGAATTTGAATCCTCATCCTTCACTTTCCCATATTGGTTGTAGTCCTGATCCTCAGAGTCCTGACCCTCAGAGTCAGCACCGTCTTCCTCCTTTACTGAATCGTTTTTGATGTCCTCGTTTATCTCATCATCATCATACTCATCGACATTATCATCTTCACCTTCCTCAATAGTTTGATTCCCACCTTCAACAGAACACCCATCAGCAGCATCAACACCACCAGTACGTCCATCATTGTCCTTGCGACTAGATACACAAAGACGTATAACATGCGTCTTACTCAACCCAATCAAGCTCTGTACTTGTCTATCATTAGTAATATGCATAGGAGGGGTATCCGGAGCCATGTGTGCTAACATTGAATCTGGCAATGCATAAGTGATAGACACGCTGTCCGTATTTCCATCCAGCATGTAATCATCTAGAGCCATAGCTACGAGTTCTCCATGTGTACAACCATCATTCAAGAAGAACAACCTCCCTCCTTTGCGATTATCCACCTCAAAATGCCACGACTGAGCACCCATAACCCATTCTCCAAATACAACAGGCAACTGAGCCGCCATCTGCAAAAAAGGTAAACCACATAAGATAAACCGTGTTTTCCAAGTAACATAGAGCAGACTTCTTTCTAATTATAATCGGCTAAAAGTCTAAACAATCAACGTGAAACTCACGTATATGGAACCAAAAAAGGCAGATCAACATGTCCAAACAATATATTTATTTTACCATATACCATTAATTCGAAAACGAATTTTCTTAAAATAATTAGGCAGACTTCAAGTGTTGTCTGTTGTCTTATTCTCCTTCGTCAAGGCAGACTTCAGTGGCAGACTTCTTATGAAGTCTGCTAATATGTGCCAATTACCGTTCAAATCTACAAAATTATAACTATCAATGTATAACACACATAAGCATACAAAATTAATACAGGTAAAGAAAATATACCTTCTAAACAAGAATAAAAATTAAAAAAAAAAATTCATCAAACAAAAGTTTTAAAAAAATTGCTTTTTAAAAACGAAAAAAAGCAGACTTCCAGCAAAAGTCCACCCGGTTTTTTTCACGAAGAAGTCTGTCAAAAAGGCAGGGTTACTTTTGCAATTGACCAAATGTTTGACTTTCGTAGTAGACTTCTATATAAAGTCTGCATAAGAAAAAGGTTATTTCTGCAATTGACCAAACGTTTGACTTTTACAGCAGACTTCAAAAGAAGTCTGTTGTAAGATGCAAGAAGTCTTCTGTTAATGCGAAGTCTGCTGAAGAAGTCTACATTACCAACGAAGTCTGCTGCAGGTTATTTCTGCAATTGACCAAAATTTGACTTTCGTAGCAGACTTCTTTGCTGAGAGGTTATTTTTGCATTTGACCAATTCTAAATTAAATTAATAGCATACTTCTAAATAAGTCTGCTATAAATTTAATTCGTAGCTGACTTCTTTAGAAGTCTGCTCGAACAGTCAAAGGTGGTCAACATCTTGGTTAAATGCAAAAATAACCTTTCAGGTCAAACTTATCTTTTTCAGACGTCTCCACGAAGTCTGCAGAAAAGGTCAGAGTATAATATTTTCCGGTCAAATGCAAAACTATTCTCGCTTTTCGGCAGCCTGAAATAGAAGTCTAAACGTTGTTTTTTTGTATTCAAATGAAATTTCGCAGACTTACAAAGAAGTCTACTTTCAAAAAAATACCAAAAGGTCAATTGCAAATCTAACCTTTTACGTTGACTAGCAGACTGTAAAAGAAGTCTACATTCGCGAAACATAGCCCAATGTTAAAGAAAAGATTTAGATGTTTACCTCCTTCCAATTTGAACTCGATTAACTTTGACAGAAGTTCAGAATTTTTGAGATGCACGGAAAGGAAACCAGCCCAGAACTCGGTTATCCAAGAATCTCACAAAATATATGATTTGCGAATTCAAACATATCAATGTCGACCAAGAAAGAGATTTTTAGATGAAACCAGATAGAAATTTGAAGATAGAATGAAGTTTGAGCGGCCAAATAAGCATTTAGACCTTCAAGTGCAGATGGGTAAGCATTAAGAGCTTCCATTTTGGTTGGTAATGGTAGTTGGCGAAATTGAAGATGATGGCATTTTCGTGAATACTTGAAATATCTTAGGATGGTTATGTCTTTTTCGAATTACCTAAAAAAATCGATAATTATAAATATAATGGCATTTATGTTATTATATATGGCTTTAGGGAGAAAGTGGTGAGAAATTGGCGAATATTGAAGAGGGAGAAAAAAGAGGTTAGATTTGCATTTGACTTCAATTTTGAGGTCATATGTGCAAGAAGCCCGTTTTTATAATAGTTGTACTTTCAGATTAATATAAACGGACAAATTAGAATAATATTTTTCTAATCGCAGTCATATATATGCTAAAAAAAAATCAATAGAAACAAATTATATAAATAGAATATATAAATATATATATACTTACTAGAAAATTATATCTAAATAATAACAAAAACATAAATTATATTACAAAATTTGATAAATTATAAATAGTTCCTGTGTGGATGCATGCGGTAAAATTTAGTAAATTGTATTTGTAAATATGTAGCTCTTTTCTTATTCTGTTAATTAATGTTTCCCTTTTTTCAACTTCTTTTCAAAATTGGTTTTATATATCATTAACAATTGAACTTTTACCTTAATGATGTGCAAACTTCATGGTTTTGATTTTTGTCCCAAAATAAAAAAAAATTCATGTTTATGATTCCATTTTTTTACGACAAATCACTTTATATATATTAGAAATAGGGGCTACAATCATTGAAAAGAGCATTAGCTAACCACAATGATGGGTACAATTTAGAGGAATAGAAACTAGTATTTGGAGGTCCATGTTTTGCAAGAAGATCTGCTGGAGAGTTTGAAGCTCTTGCAGGGCCGGCCCATAGCATAGGCGAGGTAGGCGATAGATTAGGACATCCAATTTACAGAGGTATATTTTGATTAATTTTTTTCTAAAGAGTATATATAAATAAACAAAATTTAAAAGATTTTTTATTATAAGATAATAATATTTATAAGTTTTTTTGTAATGTTTATGGACTTTCTCTAAAAAATATTGGTTAAGGGCAACAAATTATATTTTAGAAAGAAAATAGAATTTGCAGACTTGAAGGTTTTTTTTAACGAATGGTATGCAGACATAGTTGGTGATGATCTGTTTATGGAATTGAAAATTCTCCGAGAATTAATACCAAATGAAGTTGGGAAGCTTAATATAAAGTGCTTGATTTTTTGAAACAAATGGAGGGTTGTTATCAAAACATAGAAGTTTCATATCGCATATTGTTGACAGTTCTGGTATCGGTTGCTACCTGAAAGAAGTTTTTCGAAGTTAAAAATGATAAAAAATTATTTGCGATCTACCAAAAGCGGTTAAATGAGCTAGCTTTGTTATCTATTGAGACAGCTATAGTTGAAAAACTCGACTATGAGATTTTAATAAACGATTTTGTAGGCAAAAATGCAAAAAAAAATCATATTTCAGTCAACAATAAATATTAATTTTATTGTGTTTTTTGTATTTTTTATAAACTATTTATGGAGTTGAAATATTTTATAAATTTTAATTTATTTTTCTTGTTTTTGTATTATTTTTATTTAAAAAAAAATATTAAAAAAATATACTTTAAATTATAGATTAGAGTATTTAAATTGATTTGTCCGACACTGAGCTCTTTGAGTATAAATGAAACAGTATTGAGAAATTTATATATCTTTCCAATGGAAGTTGTAGGAAAATATATTTTCAATGTGATAGTTTTCCAACTTTCCATTTAGAATATCGATAAGAACTTTGCAATCCCGTTCAAAGTATGATCTTTGTATTCCTAAACTCCAAGTATGTTGCATTGCTGTCAAAAGTGTCTTCGATTCTGCTTCTAATGGTGTTCTTGATGTTCCTAAAGATGAAGAACCCCAGAAAGAAGGGATCCCATTGTGATCTCTGACAATCCATCCCGCCATAGAGTGATTATTAATCTGGTTGAAACTTGCATCAAAGTTGCATTTGTGCATATTTGTTTCCTGCGGTTGCCAAACTATTGAAGCACTCGTTTATGTGGATGAAAATGGTCGGTGTAGTATGGAAGTTGAAGCAGATAACCATTGTTCTACATCTATTTCTGCATCTTTAACAACTTTTTAGGACATACTTGGATTTTCTGAAAGATTAGGTTGCATCTAGACTTCCAAATTCTCCATAATATCCAAAATGGTAAAACTTTTTGTGAATCATTTAGATTGGGAGGTGCTTGTAGATCTATGAGGCTCCGAAGAAGGTCATCACAATTATTATTATGAGATAAATGTTGTCTCCAAAGACACCCTGGTAATCTCCAAATAATTATTGAAACTGGACATGTTTATGATTCCATTAAGTTTACATAGTTTAAAGGTAAAAGTTCAATAGTAGTTCTACGATGTCCGTAGGTTTTCAAAGAAACGTACATAAATATATTTGTATTATACTAGTTAAGAGCAAATCATTTTTGTAAACGCATCATCATTTGTGTTTCCACTTTACCTCTTTTTCCACATTTTAAATTAATTTATTGAAATTTTAAAATTGAAAATTACTTATCAAATTATCAGTTGGATCATAAAAAGCACTTACATAACATACCATTTCATTCATTTCGATAGAAATTTGCATTTAGAATAGTCGGAAAAACGGGGAGGGGGAAATTGCATAAGATGCAAAAACTAGGTTAAGAAACAGATAAATTTTGATGGGAAATCTATTTTTAAAATTTTGTTACAACTTCATTCCCAAATTTAAAACAAAACATTAATGAACGACTGACATAAAGTATTTTTGATTAAAGGTTTCAGACATTCTTCCAACGATAAAGTTCGAACTTGGTTAGATAGAGACGTGTTAGTTTAAAAAATGCTTTGTTTACTGTGTTGGAAATCAAAACAAAAAAATTGGCAATGAAAAAAATTCGAACATTTTAATAATTTATGAAGAATATATAGTTGAATGGTATATATACTATATAGACCGAGTTGAGTGCTGGAAGTTGGAAGTTGACCGATTGATACAAATATTCACTCTAGTAAGTCGCAATTATATTTTTTTTTATTATAAGTTAAGACCGAAGGGAAAAAAAAAAAAAAAAAAAAAAAAAAAAAGTTAAGACCGAAGTTGAAACAAATCTAAATACAACAGAAAAGAGATAATTGTGTCAATCAAGTTTAAAATCTGAGGTTCAATCCTATCCAACACAAAGTAGGGTTTTGAGTCACATCGAGAGGAAAAAAAAAATCAAAAGAAATTGGATCGTTTCAAATTCTGAAAATGTGAATTAGACAAAAGCAGAGACAGTTATGTCGGGGTTTGGGGTTTGGATCTGCAATAACTATCTTGAAACCCACAAAATAAAAAAGCTTAATTTGCAGCATCGAGACCCACAAAATAGACATACAATTACACTTATGTCGGCTTTAAAATATGTTGGTTTTAGAAGAAAAAACCCTAACGGATGTCTAAGAAAAAAAACGAAATAACCAAATTATACATACTTACATGTATAAATATACGTACACACAAAAGTACGCTCGTCTTGTTTAATGTCAGATTCATTAATAGCTTTTATATACTGTAGTATACAAAAATTGATACATCTACAATACATCAAAAATAGTCAGTAAATCTAAATACAATCCCAATTCCATAACAAAATATTAAAAAGAACTATGAAGAATTGAATGTCCACGATACTTTAGATATCGAGGTCCGAACTATTGTAGGTTGATTTTTAACTTCTTTTTTTCTCTCAAAAATTTTGAACTGATTGATATGTAAATATGCTCGACACCACAATCATTTTCAATTGTGAATTCCTATCTATAGATATATCCGAACTCGTATGTTATAGCCACAAGATCAAATATCAATATAAATCTTCAACAACCCACATCTCATATATATATATATATATATTAAAGTGAATATAATTCATCAACTTTTGTTTTTAGGTAACCAAAATAATTTTATAAAATCATTTGATACTTCTCCATTAGTCATCTGCGTAAAACTAAAGGTCGGATCTTATATTCAATCTGAACCTTAAAATAAAAAAATGAGCATTAATGAAACAAAATGTTCTCTAATTGGATCCTGAATTCCTGATGGCAAATAGTAATCTTATACACACACAAATATACATAAACTCATAAAACAAGTAATTTGTGACTTACAAGAGGACCTTGTAAATCTTGAGAGGCTTTTTCTTGATTCAAGATCCACTTTCTTGATATGGCGACACTTTCGATTGGAGATTTGATCAATTAAAATCCAATTAGTAAAATCTAAGTTTTATAAATATAGAAATGGCCAAATTAATGGGATTAAGGTTAGGGTTTAAATTAATTGATGCGACCATAATCACCTGGTGAAACTACCACATGATCTGATCTTCCCTGATCAAATCTAGAGCGAGAGAGAGAAGTTTAGATCATGCTGGCAGCTTCATCAGATGCTGGTGCACCGTGCACCTCTCGCACAGGTCGAGCGATATGAGAAGAGGTCGATGATGAAGAAGCTGATTTAAATAGGCATGTAGGTCAGTTATTATTATATATTGTTAACTAAAAGAATCATATGAGAGTATGCATGTAGGTCAGTTAGAGTTAGATACATGGGATTGTGGGGGAAAATATTAAATTAGAGATATCAGTTTTCACATATATATATATATATATATATATATATACTTTTTTATTATTGTTATGATCAGTGACTGAGTTAGAAATTTTATTTATCGAATTTAAAAAAAATATACAATAAAATTTAACACACTAAAATTTCAATATATATCATTAATGTGTTTTGTAGAAACATAACTAATATTAGATGGCTATATTTCTTACTTTATTTTTGCCAAATGAATAAAATTATAGCTGAAATCTAACTCTCTAGTGTTTGAGCTATATTATTTCATGTATTTGTTTTTTTTTATCTTATGTATCTAAATTTTTTCTATAAAAGATATAACTAAATTTAAAAAATGACTGGAGTTACCTGACCTCTCTCACCTTAGGCCATGTTTATTGTAGGTATCTAATTGGGTTTCTAGTTGCATTTTAGTCCAAAAATAAATCAAAAATCGGGTTAATGAAGAGAAACGATCCTTGTTTTAGATTTTTAAGGATCGATTCTACTTGTGGACGTGTCACGTTATGATAGACTGTTGAAATTTGGAGAAAAAAATGGACTTCATCGATACTTTGTTTTCTCCGTCAAAAAATTTCTTTTTCTCATCGATCTCTGTCGATTCTTCTTCTCCTTCTCTGATCTTCTTCTTCTCCGTCTTCTCCGATCTTCATCTTCTCCGATCTTCTTCTTCTCTGATCTTCTTCTTCTTTGATATTTATTTTCTCTGTTAAAGCGCTTCTTCTCTGATCTTCACCACACCATTATTTCGTCAAATTCTTCTGATCAAACACTTCTGCTCTTGTCTTCCAAACTTTGTTTGAAGCTTCGTCCTTCACCTTTCACTTTTCTCGTCTATCTCTTTCCCGTCAAATTCTTCCCCGATCAAATACACATCTAATAGGGTTTCTTCCAATATACTTTCGAAATTCATGAATTTTTTATTGAGTTTCTTATCTTAAATTAATTAATATAATATGCTTAAAGAAACCCAAATGGTTTCCAGCGATAAACATGTCCTTACTGCCTCCGCCCCTGGTTATGATGTATATATAGATCGATGAGCCAACTTCAGATAATTACAATAACTTCGTCTACAACTAAACTAATAATATAAATTTAAAGTAAACTATATAGTTGATAAAGAACTAATTCGTTTAGGATTTGATCATTTCTTGTCTTATTTAGTGAACTTTTTGTTTTCTTTTTAGTTAATATACATCAAATTAAAAGAATATAATCAAGAAATTCAGTAATCAAGACCACGTAAGCTCTATCATTTCCAACATTTGATGGACACGGTCCTTGCCCCGAGCAATAAACTATAATTTTTTTTAATTGTCCATACAAAAAATAATTCAACAAAACTGTTTTGGCAATAAGTCATAATCGTATTGGTTGATTATCCGTTTTGTATTTAACATCAAGTAAAACATATATAGATTAGTAAAATGGTTTTTGCGTTTTCAGTTTTTTTGCATACAATTTGAGAGAATTTAAAGGATAGTATAAAAAGAAAAAATACATTGCTAAAATTGTTTTCAGTGTTTTTTTTTTTTTTGTATTCAAGTCGTGATTTTTTTAGCCTTCTCCTCGTCTACGTAATGTTAACATTATAATGA
The DNA here is from genome assembly GCF_000478725.1 of Eutrema salsugineum. Taxonomy (NCBI): domain Eukaryota; kingdom Viridiplantae; phylum Streptophyta; class Magnoliopsida; order Brassicales; family Brassicaceae; genus Eutrema; species Eutrema salsugineum. The sequence continues at coordinate 628,723 of NW_006256852.1, read as the reverse complement.
AAGTAATGTTCAAAAAAAAAAAAAAAAAAAAAAGTTGTGGATCCGCTAAGAAAGTCATGGCCGGACGCTGAGATGAAAATCATTCTATTACAGTTCATCGGCAAAACAGGTCACTGAGATTGCGCAACAAAGATAAGCAAATCAGAACTACTGAATTTATTCCTTAATATTTAATGAATAAATAATGAGATTGGTTGCATCAAATTGATATTTGATAGAATCTAATATTATATGGGTTTACAATAAAGATTGTGACTTGTGACTTGTGACTTGTGAGGCATCGTATATGGACAACTAAGTGAAAGACAATTGCATATTCAAATATATTAACTATTTATCTATGCCATTATTCAATCTACTAATTGATGCCTTTGTTTTTAGCACATTGTTTAGGTACCTTTATAGGGGTTATGATTAGTGCATATTATATGACATAATTTAGGAGCGATTATAATTTCACTTTAAGTGATCAAGGAAAAAGTTAAGAAACTAAACTCATTAAGTCATTATATCATTTTGAAGTTGTCTCAGTTCATTGTATTTAGTTTCATGTTACCCTAGGTAATTATTATTCTTTGGAGAACCTGATTAACCATTATAGATGTCATCCTAAGCTTTCTAGGCCCAGACGTCTGCACCAAAATATTTTCAAGTATATTTGGTGGCCAAATAGAGTTGAATCCAAAACTGGGGACAAGCACATACTCAACATTTTCTCAAACCATTGAGAGATCACCACTTGGTTATTGAATTGATATCATTAAAATTTCAAAAATTATGAACGGATTACTAAATTTATTTAAAACCAGATCTTCATCAAAAGGGAACAAAAAAATGAGTTAAAACCTAAATTCTTTGAAAGTTAAGTAGTATTTATTTGATCAAAACTCAAAATCAAAACAATACCAATCAAAAGCCATCCATTTTCGAATAGGTTTGACTTTGGATACTAATACTGAAATCAAAAATTTTAAAAGCCAAAAAATAAACTTTAAACCGAACTTAAACCCCCAATTGAACTATGCTAGCTATTCGACTGTATAAAATGACATTTTTCTAATATATATGGTGCTTTTTTTTTTGATAAACTAGTGTATTCAAATGTTTTCTAGGTTCAAGACTAATCACTAGCGACCTAACAATCGGGGTACACGTCAGCAATTTGCTGATTTAATCGTAGAAGGATGGCCAAGAGGATTCGAACCCAGGGCAGTAGGATATATACCCATACTACTGGAATTCCCAAACCACTGAAATACGACCGCTTAGTTTACATGGGTGCTTGTGTGTGTGGAATTAACTTCCATTTAAAAATAAATAAAAAGTCCGATTGATTCAGACGAATCTAGACTTAATTATTAGGAGATTCATTGCAATGGTTATACAATATGAAATATATTTGCTGGTTATACATTAATAAAATTTATAACATTTTATTGCCACCTCTAGATCATAAACACATGCACACAATTGTTGATTGTTCCTATAAATATGACACAGGAGATTGTCGTCAAGAATAAAAAAAGGTTTACGTCCGTCCAACACTACACCAATGTAGCTCGATGAGAGCTACATTTACAGGAGAACGCAATATTTTTTTTTTTTTACCAACAGGAGAACGCAATATTTGGCGAAGGGATCCATCTTTTTCACTTAAATTTTACTATACTCTTCGAGCTCATTCTGTAATCTTTAAAACATATCTCTTTTCAATTCACCAATACAAATCCAATTTCTCGATATTTGTTTTATACCTTGGTTTGAAGATAAATCTGGTTTCTGTTTAATTTCTTTTGCAGAATCTGAGATTTAGCCTATAATCGAAAAACTATCTTTCAATACGCGTACAAAATAAAAAAAGTCCAGTTATACATACATATCTCTACCGAATTGCTATATACAATCTTTGCACCAACAAAAATATGTACGAATCATTGATATGTTAAAATATGGATTTTAATTTATGTAAAACAATTTGTCGGGCACTTTGCTCTGATGCTCTCTTACCTAACTTGCCAACAAACACCAGCATTATTCTTTATGTAACATCTAGCTATGACAAATATAACATCACAAAAGTTATATATATATATATATATATATGCATTATCTGTCTTTTTCAATGAGACACACACGCGAACACATAAATATATATAGCTGATGCATATATATATATATATATTATATCGATCTCCAACTTTGATTGGCTTTTTTTAGACAACTTTGATTGGTGAACTAAAAAAACATGTACAGTACGAACAAAACGTTAGTTTTTAGTGGTCAGAATTACTGTAGCAGCCCGATTTTTGGTTAACCAAATATCGGATGTTACCAGTTCCTAATTTCGGTTTTATTTAAATAAACCATCTCTATTTCTTTTTCTTTTTATTTTCTTTTTATTTGGGTTTTTCCTAATTTCTCTCTAAAAGCCCATTAAACCCAACCCACTTATTTTACCTCTATATAAATACCTAATTAAATCCCTAAACCCTCATTAAGCTCCTAATCAACCCTAACCACCTTTTTCTTCTCTCTTTCTCTCCTCCCTGCGCCGAGTTGCTCCCTTCCTCTCTCTCTCTGCGTTTTCTTCTTCTTCTTTCTCTCTCTTGGCCGTGTCTCTCTCTCTCCTTGCCGCGGCCGCCGCCATCCTCCAAGCCTCTCTCGCCGCCGAAGCTTCCTTGCCCAGCCGTGATGTCTGCGCCGCCTCCTTCTCCTTTGGGTGAGATGGGAGCTGATTCTGATGGATCTCCTCTTAGATCTCCTTCTCCTTTGCCTCCTCCTCCAGTCTCTCAGCCTTCTAAGCCAAGGTGAGGGCTCTGTGGCTTCATCCTCTCTTACATATGCATGGTTGACTTTTAAGTGGTCTTTTCTTAGATCAGGCTTAGATCTGCTTGTTAGGGCTGTTAGAATTGTTTAGGACCTGGATCTGTGTTGCCTGTTTGTTGATGATTGCTGGTTGCTGGTGGAATGAGATAATTAACCTGAACTTGGATCTAAACTTATTGGACTTTAAAATATTGATTGTGTGATGTTAACCTGATTAATGTTCCTTTTTGTTACAATTGGTATCACCGAAAGTGCATCTTAATAATGGAAGGACCTTTAAGAAACGGATGATTCTTTGAAATGGATGATTGTGCATATAGATCTCTGATAGGACCCCTGGCTCCTGGAGGCAGGAGTCAGTGTTGTTTGTTGGCTATCGCTGTCGTGTGAGGCACGGCTAGAGCCATCGCTGGAGTGGATTAGCGATCCACTGTTTATTGAGCCGTCCAAAGGGACCGCTGGGTACAACTTTCTGGTGAGACCGCTATGAGCAGCCGTCTGAGTGACCGTTAGTGTCATAGCCTGTCTCGGTGATTGCTGTGGATCAGTCTGTGTGACTGGCAGAGTGAATCTGACTAATGGGTATGGTAATAGGCCAGCCATTGGATGGGATTATTCTGGTTGCCTTTCCGGGTGAGGCATGGGGGGCCCATGTGGCAGCCCACTACTGCTGCGTCCAGGGACCCGTTGCTTGTGTAGTTGTTTGTAGAGTTACCCTTGAATGCTGTGTGATTGATTGCTAGGAATGAATTGTCTATATATAAGTAAATATATCTATATATGTGTTGCTTGGGCTTGCTTTAGGATTAGATCTCTTAAAACCAATTTATGCTAGTTTGATGATGTTGTGGGCCTCCTTAAGGTCCACCCTCACTGAGTAATCCCAATTACTCACCCCTCCTCTTCCCTTGTCTTTCAGGTTTAGTAGAGAGATCAGCCTAAATCTGTGTTGTTGATTGTTACCTGGGCGTTTTCCTGGCAATCCTGTGTGCACCAAATCGAACATTCTACCGGACGCAGTTCGATGGCCGATCTAACATACCCGGTTCCCCGCTCTCTTAGGAGCCTGGGATAGGGATGTTACAACTACTATGATAAAATATAAGTCATGTAACAAGAGTAGATCAAAAAGATTCAAGTGGAGAAAAGCTTAGGGGTGTTATTCAATCAGATTTTTTAATAGAATTTAAATTCAATCATAATCTATTGTTACTCAACTAATGATTCTAAATGATGTTTTAAAATCCAATGTTATTGGATCTCTTCATTGTAAATCATGTTTAAGAGATTTTAAAGTTTAGTGTTATTCAATGAAGATTTCAAATCTTTCACAGAAATCTAGTGTTGTTCAAAACTAAATGACTTTTAAAATCTTTGTATATTATGTCATTTCAAATCAATTCCAATAGAGTTTTATGAGTAAATTATCAGAATCAAAATCCAATGTATATTACAGAGATTTTAGAATCTAAACAAATGAATCTATAAAACTGATATCAAATTCTAAATCTAAAAGATTATAAAACCTAGAAATTTCATTTTAAATTCATGTTTGAATAACACCCCCTTAGTAAAAGTTGATACTATGAAACTAATTCATGGTGATTTATTGATTGAGAATTTATGCTATTAGTTAGGGATTAGGGTTCAATTCTTCCTTTCTACTGTGATTTAAATCATGGTTGGACACTTGAAAATGTCTTATTGGACTATTTTTTATTGGGCTTTCAATGGTTAGATTAATCTTTTACATCGCTTAATTGTAGTGTGTACGTAATCAGGTTTCATCAAGCTTGAACTTCCTATTCAAGTGGTGTAGAAAAAGTTTAGACCATGTAGGAGACTCATTTTGGGTCTTTCATCAAAAAAATAATTAATATTTTAATCGAATATGATTTTATGATTAAAATTTATTTTCTTAAAAAATTTTGAACCAATAATAAAGTGACACATAGATTCAAAAGTCTCATGAATTTCTCAAAATCTTTCATATGAGAGACTCATCTCATTTTCTCTCTTCTCTTTTAATAATTTTTATCTTATTTAATGGTGAGAGATTCTCTAAGAAACTCCCACTGCAAATGTTCATAGATATTCAAGTGGTTTGACCAAAAAAAAATGTTAAAAGTGGAAGACTGGGAGATTAAATAAAGTTTATAATGGTATTGTGTTTAAGAAAATTGTTTTAGATTTTAGATGTAATTGAAATACAAATATAATCTTAAATTAGAATGCTCAAAAACATTAAAAAACAATTGATGAAAAAAAAGTCTTTTTTATTCAATGGAATTCGAGAAACGAAAACAGAGAAAAGAACATTGGTAAGTAAGTACTAATTCATAAATTCTCAATATATTTAACGAAACAAAAGTCTTTCGTCTCGTTTTTAAAGTTTTCACAAAACTCAACATCCTTCCCAAATCCCGACCTTAAACATGTACATAAAACGCAACAGAGAACGAGAAAGAGTGAGAGAGAACATTGTGGTGTGAAAATTATTAATCTCAATGTAACTCAAACATGTAAATGAAAAAAGAGAAAGGGACAAAGAGGAGTGGGTGTGAGCTTGTGACTTGTGAGTGATTTCTTGTAATTCATTTCCGGTTAGATATGACCGGCCCAGTTTTGGGAGCTATCGACTCTAGGCATTTTGGTAGGCTCTCTCTTAGTCTCAGCATCAACCTTGAAAGTCGCACCACACACATCTCCTGAACTATCCACCCTCGGCACTGGCTTCAGCTCGTTCTTCGGGTGCTCGTAGCTCCTCAATCCTCCCGATGATGTAAAGAAGCAACCTTCACAACACCAAACCACATATATAATAACCCATTTAGCCGCAAAACCAATCTAAGAGCTTACTTCTTCTCTTAAGAAGTTTTTAGCAAATTGCTCTAAGCTCTACTCATTTCGTGGAAGCATAAAAAAAAGTATTTGGCTGAGTCCCAATCACACAAAACAACCAAACGCCTTGGAAAAATTCACTCTTGCGTTCAAAGTCTAGCTCTTTTTGTTAATGGATTGATCTGATAATCAAAAGCTTTTGTACCCATGTTCTAATGGATGATTCTACTTATATAATCTTATACATTTGGGAGTAAAGTTTGGTTACCTTTAGGGAAAGGACTGTAAGATTTGGAGCAACCTTTCTTCACCATCTCTGTGTCATCAGCAAGAACAAGGTGACCTTCAGCATCGGTTCCCCAGAAGAACGGCACACTCCCATCAGCGTCCTGCGCATCGAACAAAACAAACAAATCCCAATTAACATTCGAGACGAATAAATTAGAAGATCAAGAAGAAACGTGCAGATGCTTGATCAAAGAAGATCAAGATCAAGAAATGTGCATATGCTTAAATATCTTACAGAAGCAGCGAAGACGGTGCTCTTGGTGCCATCAAAGAGGATGAAGGAAAACTTTCCATGGAAATCTCTGACGACTTTGTCTACAGGGTAAGGGCCTCGATCACGCAAAGTCCTGTAAGCTTCAATCACCATGATGGCCTCGTTTGTGATCTTGCTCAGCCCATACTGTTGTCTCAGAAACGGAAGGTTATCAATGTGTCCTTGGAAGATGCAGAAGATATCATCCACCACCGCAAATAACCTGTCAAATCGGAAGAAGAAAACCTAAAAAATTAACATTACCAAAAGATAACTAAAAACAAAGCAAGAGCCACGGTTACTTAAATCTAGTGTTTATATCTCATCTCCAGTTCCAGATTCTACAATCATCATCATCAAGCTTAACGATAAATCCTAGATCGCAAAGTCAATCCAAGTAAATCTTAAGCGAAAATGAGTTTATCACTATCGCGAATCTAATCGATTCGATTCCAGGAAACAGAAATCTAAGAAAAAACACAGCATTAACCACTACACAGATCAAAATCACAGAGATCAGAGATGATGAAAACTTGTAATCGAACCTTGGAACAAGAGGATCATGGTTATCAAGAGAGTAAGCGAGCAATCCAGATGATCCGAGGTTAAGCGTGACGGAGTTTGGGTTTTTGGAGACGAATTGATTCGCTAGATAACCTTCTTTCAAAGCGTAAGCAGGCACAGAAGAGTGTGGACTCTGTAATGCCTCAGGGCTATTCGCCACCGTCTTCTCGAACACAGCGAGCATTTTGTTTTCTCAGCGAGAGATTTCGATTTTTTTTTGGATTTGAGAAAAAGAAAAAATGGAGAAGACGAGAGAAAAATTGCAGAGACTGATTAGAAAAAGGAAGAAAGAGAGAAAGACCGGGAAGGCTATAAAGGAGTCTTGTAGGTGGTTTGTGTTTACGATTTTACCCTTGACTTTATAGACACGTGTCATGAATCGAGAGGATACTGGTTTGGATATTTGGTTTCCGTTTTATCAAAATTAGTAGATTTTGTGAAAGGAACCTAAAATTATCTGATTTCTTAATTGTTTGGATAACTGCTTATGGCAATGGTACTAATGATCCTGGAATGTAATTATCTGTTTTTGGATAAAAATTTTAATTAGCCGTTGTAAACAGTATATATGACTTAATTACATAGATACTATATTAAATAGCCAAATGATAAGATTATCCAGCGTATTATTTCTTTCCATTTTCTGTACAATTATTATAGGTTGATACAGATAATGCCACTTATTATTTACAGAGTTCTCACGTAATTAGTGAAACTTTCCTAACATAGCGGAATCATTTAATTAGTAACGTACTACAGTATAGAAAAATACTTTATCTGTGGAGAATCTCGTGGCAAGAAAGAGGATAAGATTTTAATAATAAAGTCATGAAAATGACGTGGCGAGTACGTGCACTCGATATTCTTAATTATAAAAAATAAATTAAATCGAGGAAAACCACATGGGAGAACAGAAAAGGCAACAGTCCTTAAGAAAAAGTCAATCTGACGGTGGATATGTCACGCTTTCGATCGAAACGTATAACCGATTTTAAATTAAAATATACTTTACGTATTTATTGCATCATAAATTTTTGCTGGAGTCATCATATGGGAAAATGTAATTATATACTCGAATAGATAGTTTTTTCTTTCTTTTCAGCATAGTCGAATAGAGATAGCCTTACATATTCCCATAGGACTTGGAAGAAAATAAAATGTTGAAACCGAGTGAGTGAAGGCCGAATCTGTATGTTAATAAATATCCAGGCCCTAGTTTGTTGGGCTTTTACTTCAGGCCCAAATTATTTGACTTTGTTGATAACCTTAATCGATCTAAGAACTCTGTATATAATTACATTTTCCCATACTAGATATAATAGTAGATGGTCAAAAAAAAAGCTGTCCTTATTCGATCTAAGAACTAAACCAACAAAACAAAACAGTTGTATTTCTACTTTATGAGTATTACTAAAATAATCTCACAAACTTAGAAAGTATTGGTTCATGGTTTATCCTAACATTGTGAGCTGAGAAGCTTTTGGCTTGTTAATGGAGAAATTGCATCTAATAAATACCAAACAAATTATAATTAACTATATAACCATATTAAAAGCATGGTTAGACTATTCTATATATCTTATATAATATGATAATGTTTACCTTTAACCAATCACAATCATTTATCATATTCTCTTTCTCATCTTTCTCTTTCTTCTTTGCTTTATTTTTTTCATTCTCCTCTTATTTTATATGCTTTATTTCTTGTTTTAGTATTAGAAAATATTTTTGTGTATAGAATGTTTATTTTTTTTTTGCAACGTATAATCTAATTGAACTATTTTTCCTTTGTTATTAAAACGTCTTCTTAAAGTTGTATTAGAACATCTATTTTGTTTGGGTCTATTTTGTATAAAACGCTCTCTATTCTATGATAGTTTGTCGTGAATATTGATAAAAGCATTTTTGTCCTAACAACATGTCAACATCCAAAGTGTTACTTGCTTAATTATGATCATTGATTATTGAAAATTAGTTATTAACTTAATTATCCCTTGTTAATGGATGGAATTCGATTTTGTTTTTTGCTTCCATGTTTTTTGTTGTTGTTGCAGTGGAACCATTTATAATACTGTTGTACCGTGTCATAATCCGATTTCAAATCTAGTAGTGTGTGTGTGTGTCAGTTACAAACTCAGGAAGTATTGATTTGGGCGTGTAACATATGGTTTGTATTGTATACTAAAATAAAAACTCCCAAAGTACTTGATTTAAATAAAATAAAAAACTATATCAAATGTTCCTCTAAAACACAGATCTCCTCACTCAACATGACACCGTTCCAAATCATTTCATTGTCCATTTCCATTTCAACCCCATCTTGTCTTTGATCCTCCATTGAAGCTATGTGAAGCTCATCGCCATAACCAAACACACCTCCAAGTTGATCACAATACTCTTCAGGCTCAGCTTTAACAAACGTTTCATGATCCTCAACCCCATCATAGCTTGAGATCATCTCTTGCCTTTGCTCTCGATTTTCAATTTCTTGCTGCTTACGTTTCCTTAAGCTCTGCAAGAAACTCGGTTTCTGAATCTTCTTCAGCAAGAATTCCATCATCATTTCTTGCTTCCTCTCTGTGATTTTCAGTTTCTCCTCCATCAAACGAAGATATGTCTTGACGCTTTCTTGTTTTTGTCTCAATCTCACTAATTCTGTTACTAGAGTGGCTTTGTCTCTTCTCATCCCCTGGATCTCTCGTTCTAGTCTGAATCTATTGTTTTCTAGCGACTGCGTTTGCGTTTGAGATGATGTATTTCTTCTCTTGATGTTCTTGAGGAGATGTCTCTGTCCCCTCAGAAAGTACTCATTTGCAAACTCCCATCTCTCTGTATCAATCTTCTTAAACCCCTACAAATCAGCAAAAGATATAAATTTATAATGAAAAATCAAAGATCTCAAAATCCGAGCTTTTTCCTAAGATACAATGATTAATTGATCCATCTATAATTGAAGAAATTATGAAGAAAAGTTACACACATAGGTATTGAGTTGTCTAACAAAGCTGGAGAAATTGTTGTGCTTAAAGTATATGGGGAGGCAAATTAGGGCAAAAGTATCTGGTTCCCAGACAATGAAACTGTTGTTGTCTCTGCTCCATGAAACTATATTGTTTGTGCTTGAATCCTCCACTATGTTGTAGGTTTTCGTTAAGAAAGGTGTTGGTCCTGTTTCTTTGAGACCCTCTAATGGAGTCGGAAGGTTATAACCCATTTTTTGAACAAAAGAAAATCAAGGACAGTGTGATTAGAGAAGGAAGAACTTGAGGTTGTTTTTTTTTACATACAAAGATTTGAGTAGTGGAGAAAAGGAGGGATTGAAGATATAGGGTTTTCTCAAAACTTTCCCAAAACAGAAATTTTTACGGTTTATAAATGTTGAAGAAGTGAAGGCGAGAAGAGAAACAGTTTATGGAAGGAATCGTAGCTAAGGCTTGACGATGCTTTTATGCTGTCTTCTGTTTTGGGGTTTTTATGGTTTTTTTTAGTAAAAAAGAGAGAAAATGTTTTGCTTTTTTAGTGTTTTGGATAAGTCTGTTGATTAGTTTACTTTGATGTGGACAAAGAGGATTTGCCAGAAATGGAAATGAGAGATTTTAGTGGCATATATTTATTGGAGGATGCTACTTTTGTCATCTCTCCAGATGAGTTATCATGAAAATCTAATCAAAGATCTAAATATTTGAATCGTCATTACAACAAGCTCGATGAGTTGTAATTACAAAAATAAAGTTTTTTCTACTGAACCCACTAATTAATGATATATTCTTACAAATGTAGTGACTATGCTTCAAACTTTTATAGACTTCGCTTTCGCATTGAAGCTCACTTGACACGTTGTGGTGAATGCATAATTAGGTTTTGTTTGTTTATTTGAAAGTCAGAATGATGGGATTTTTGGTGGAACCCTTTGGAAAGCCATGTATTTTACCTGTTAATATAGAAAACCCAATTTTTTGTCTGAATTTTTGCCTTTACAGATATGATATTCAAAGCCATGCCTTCATTTTTCTATGATATGAACCGAGTTTGCCATTAGGCTTATGTCATATGTTCCTTAAAAATCATATACAAAAAAAAAAAAAAAATCAGCTCGTTCTAGTAATTAAGTTTTTTTGGTTTAACCCTGAATTGGAAACAAACCGGAATTAAAGGACTATCTTTCAAATAACTAGAAAAAACAAAATTCACAAGTAGTTTTTTTTTATAACAAAACAATTCAAAAAAGTTGTTAAGCGGTAATTAGGCGTTTGGTATGTGTACAACGTCTAAACCAGCTAATCGGAGGCTAGACGTTAAAAAATTATTTACTTACATAACCTCTAATATCGAAAACTGAAAACTGGTAAGCGATTCGAGCTTGTTATATATTCACATCCATGCTAGATGAGAACTAAAGGAGCAACATCTCAAAGAGAAAAGGAAACAAGGAATATTAAACCATATTTTATAACTTGAATAATGAAGCATTCCTTATTATTTTTTGTTTTCATAATTTTTTTGTCATTTGACGTTGTATCAAAAGAACCAAGAAAAAATTAAACCATAAACCGACTGATTTGGCTGATTTGACCGATTAATCCTGATTTTGAACTCCTAAACCGAAAAACCGATATAGATAAATGAGTAGCTTGACTGCTGTGTTTTGTTCATATATAATTGTTGTTTTTCTTGCAGAAATTTTGTTTTAAAATGTTGACACTTGATACTATATTCAAAAGTTAAAACTTTATCTATATACTTTCTATTTTAGGTAATAAAAAAAGCATATCTCGCAGTACAACTTACAAGCACAAACTATTCGGAAGGAGCCCCAGCCTCTGTTTTTATTGGTAAGGAATAAACATTACATACAAATACACCACAAAAGCATTTACATAAAACTTCTTAATGAGCTTCGATGCTTTCTCCAAACTTCTGTGCTAAGCTCTTTATATACTCCTTCCTAACCGGATGTTCTTCCTGCGGCCGGTTATATGGTGTCCAAACCGGTTCTCCCACGAACAGCCTCATTAGCTGCAAAACCAAAACCACACCATCCATCACAATCCAACAATCCAATCTTTTTACAAAAAAGATGTAATATATTTTTCATCTGCGTTTTAGATACCTTGATGTAGTTGCTTGTGTCGAGTGTGAACCGGTGGTAGATACCGGCAGGAAGGACAATGAGATCTCCCGGTTTCATCCAGATTCGAATCCAACGGTCATCCTTGTCCCTAACATCAAAGTAGCCACTTCCCGCTAGGCAGTAACGAATCTCTTCGTCCTTGTGGATGTGTTCTGTGAAAAAATTCTTCAGCTTCTCCTCATAGTTAGTCACTTTCTCTGGACACAGATCCAGCAAATCCTAAAACAAAGATTGATTACAGGTAAATAAAAGTTGTGCTTATCAGTTTATGAGAATCAATATGCATCTATCTCATTGGTTTCAAAGACAAACACCGTACAAAATCTTTCCCTTAGCCTAGCTATAGAAGAAAAGGCAATATGTGATGTTAACATATACATAAATCTCGAATGGTATATTGAGTCACTATAGGATTGGATTTAGATGCCAGCCTGAAGCTTTATAACTAATTTACTCATAAGCTTTCTATCTTCATAAGCTGGTCTTACATTGTTTCAGTGCTACCCCATGGTTATGCAAGATTATCTATTCGTTTTTCTCATGAGATTAACTGAAACATCAATGGACTTTTATGGTGAGCATGAGTTAAAAAAAGGGGATCAGAGAGACATAATCTGCGTACCATGTAATCGTAACCCCTTGCTTCTCTAATCTTCCTCAGTTCCAAATCATCCTCGTAGTTCTCAGGGTTCAACTTCCAGTATAACACTCCCAGCTCTGCAAAACACAGCACAACTATAGTTAGAGGGAATTCTCTTAGATCTCCTCTTGTGTATATGTGATCATTTCCTTAGTTTAAGACTAATAAAAAGTTCAGTTTACTTTAGCTTTGTAATAGATCTCATAAGTGCATCTTGTAGAATTACAACTCAATACAAGAACAGACAAAGCAAAAACAAAATTCTCCAAACCATACATAAACTACAAACATCATATACAAATATACAAGCCAGATTGCAGTTTAAGTACGAAAACATAACTATTTACAGAATCTTTTTTTTCATGGAACGTTCCACATTGAGGCGATATGAAAGTGAATGTCGAAGAAATTGTTGCAAAGAAAGAGTAAATTCAAGCGAGAGATTTGAAAAACCTGCCAAGTAATTCACATTGAGGAGCTCTTTCGGGTTACGATGATGAGGAAGTCTCTGATCTTCATTGCTATCATCCATAAACCATGCCTGAAATCAACACTTATCTCAGAAAATCTTGGCGAAATCATCACGATTCTCTGCTCTGTCGAAATCAAATCTGACAGAGATTTTCTCGGAAACTCGATTATAATTCGACCGATAAAAATAATCACGATTCTCTGTTCTGTAATAAATCGAATCTAACGAATCAAATTCGAGAAGAATCATCTTCACGAAATCCGAAAGAGAAACTAGTATCACAATTCACACGAATCCATAACCATTAAACACCGTAGAAGAAGAAGAAAAAAAGCGAGAAAACGCAGATTATAACGAGGAAATCGAGTATCGAAATCGGACTTTAGAACCTAATAATCAAAAACTAAAAACAAATCAATACAGTGAAGAAGAATTAGCTAACCTCGAGAGCCATTACTGATCCTCGTGCCAAATGCGAAAGCTTCGATTTCAGAGACACATCAGGGATAATTGATTTAAGGTCAGATATATAAGAGCTTCTTTTATCCGTCGATGATAGCCACGTGTACGGTGTATGCTGATTCGTTTTAGGCTTGTTTCCACTAGATTTTTACTTTCTATTAATTCTGGTTCCAAATGTTCCAATTTTTATCAAATCATGCATAAAACAATTGTTTTCCCGCCACAATAATTAGTTTTAATGGAAATTATATTTTCTAAGGTTCATATATTTTGCCATCTGACTTCAACTAGAATGATCTACAGTTTTATTAAGGGTTCTATATTTCAGAACACTGAAAATGATTTTAACAAGAAAGAGAATCTTTAAAATCTTGGAAACCAATATAGGAGATATGTTATAGCAAACAAAAAAATATGTTACTAACTTAATATTCCATTATCTAATATTTCTATATCTTTTTATATTATACATTGTTATATTTTTATGTATATATATACACACATGTATTCTCATTCTTATCAATAAAAAGATATTTTATAAACTCTGTAGTGCAAACTTTTCAAAAATAACCAGACTCACATGTATCATGTTACTTTTGGTTATCACTCCATTCATGACATTATCATAAAAAAATAGATGGAACCTAAATCTAAATTAGTGTTTAATCAAAAGTTCAAAAATTAGTGAATCAAAAGTTTCAAAGGTGAAGGATCACCTCGAAGATCTATTTGGGTGATGGAAATTCGAAAAACGTTGATGATCAGTTTTAGTAGTGCACACACCATCTTGTACGCAAAAAATCATCCTAGCTAGGCTTAACTTATAAATATCAAAGCAGAGACGTTTGTGTTGAAGGCAATTGAAGAAACCCTTGTTTCAAGGGCCTGCAATTTTAAGAATGATATTATTTTAAGGATTGTTATGTTTAACACATACATGATTAAGAGCATTGTTCCTTTCTGAACGGGGCGGGGTTGCAGATTCCAAGAAATTGTTTTCCTTTTAAAAAGAAATCATCTTCTTCTTCATAACACAAAACCACTATAATATACTGACAAAGGGAGAGTGAGGATAGAGCCTGGACTCATATTCTCCTGATCCATTTGCTAGAAACAACACATCCTTGTTCTCTTAGTGTCTTTTCCCATGTATGTTTACACCCATATGCAAATGATGAAATGAATTCTACAACCAAACAATACAAATGAATATAGAACATATATTTGTATTGATCTGCCTAAGCATTTGCATATCAGAAGACTCAACCAATACACCAACCGATCCAATTGTATGGTTTTTCACTGTCCATTTGCTCTACAGTTTAATAGCAAAGGCACCAACTACATTGACATTGAACTTACGCCATGTTTTGACTAATAAACAGTTTCAACTTTTTTCTTTTGGTATAAGAAATTGAGAAGAATACACATCTATTCCACAAACTTATAGAAGCAGATATCAGTACAGCTGTACAGGGTATAAAAACAGTCATACTTACCGGTAAATGGCTTAAGGCGTAAAGCAATGATATTATCAACGCCCTTTGCATTAAAACAGAAATCACAAATTAAGAATCGAATCTACGAACCGATTACCTACCTCTGTCTTTGGTTCTCGTCTCGATGGATGCGATCTCTAGACTCCTCCTTTGATTCTGCCCTGATCATTGTAGGAGACTTCTGATTCTTGGCAGGTGACGAAAGACGGCAGTGACGGCTAGATCACACCAGCCTCTGTATAACAGTATCAGCTTCAGGTCACTCCGAGTGATCTACATGATCAGGAAACGGTAATGGAAACACATGAACATATTTTCGAAGAGGGAAGATCAATCTATCATCGAGAGCATTGGAACGGAAGATTTAGATTGGTATAGAATAAAACTTGCTTATTGGTAGTTGGTTCTAATGTTTTCCTTAATATAGCATTAATATCACATAATAGAGATTAGCTGATGTGGCGTATATAAAATTAGAAAACTGAGTTGGACATTCGCAGAAGCCTCAAACAGTTATTTTTATTACTGTAGATTTGTTTGATGGACCGTAGAAGACAAATTATTATATAAATTATGTTGTAATTTGTTATGTATATATCTTAATTATCTTTCTATCGACATAAAATAAGAGATATAATTACTGCAATAAACTTCATACATAGCGAAAATAGTATTTGCTTTCTTTATGCAATGGATAACATTATATAACACTATCAGACTCTGTCATAGTTCCTTATGGATTAATCAATATTTAGACTTACACTTTTCAAAAACATGAGTATTTAAATATACAATTTGAGTAACAAAACGAGTTCACAAAATCTTGGGGTATATTGAACATTTTTACAGTCAATTTTTTTTTCAAAGTCAATATAATTAAACATTGATCAAAATCCAGAAAGTTAAGTCTGTATATATATATATATATATATATATATATACATATGCATTTTTAGGCTTTATATGGTAACTAAATCAAATTAATTTGATTAACGAAGATTTAAATATTAAGTAATTAATATTTTCCTTATATTTTGCTTTATTTTGCTTTATTTTGCTTATATTTTGCCTATGTTTTGCACTTTTGCTTATATTTTATGAACTTATATGTTTTCCTTTTTCAAAATTTTATGAACTTATATTCCAAATTTTTGATAGTTATAACATTTGATAGGGTTGTAATCAAAAATATAATATCTCTAAATTCTTTAAAAGTTAGTTTTACACTAATGCTATATAAGTTAAACATACAGTCAATACTCACTAGTCAAAATTTTAGTTCTACCATGTAAATTGATGTTATGTATTGTCTTTGCAGATTTTCTATAAGATATCTCAATAACATTTGCAATTTTATATTTTATAACTATTCTCCAAAAAGAAAACAAAACATAATCCTGAAGCTTGTGAATTTTAGCAATGGATGACTAAATGCCGGTTGATATGCTCTTCACATACCTATATAAAAAAGTATTTAATTTTACTAATAACATATAGAATCAATGTAGATATTTCTTTCTCTGAACATATATTTTTTTCTTTTTGAATGATTTTTTATAAAATTATATTTTAATAATCTCTAGTAGATTTTTTATATTACAAAAACGACTATAATAAGTATTATCCCATGCAAAAAGGATTATGACGTTCAATTTTTAGCAAAAGTTATTAATTATATTTTGCTAATCTAGGGAATACATTTCTCTAAATATAAAGAAATTTACTGAATAGTATATATGAATACATATCTGTTAGTAAGCTCTATTGCAGAAAAAACGTATCAACAATTGCTTAATAGAGAAGAAGAAAAGTAAGCTAATGGCTTCTCTTTGGTTATGGTTACTTTCACTACTTTGCCTCCATGGAAGGTCTCAATCTATTCAAGTATGTCACAATTTTTTAGGTAATTTCATGTAAACTTAATAAAATAAAACAAATATAATTTTAAAAAATTGTCACATATCGCAGACTCAAGAACCAGAATTTGAATGCGTTGATATCTACAAACAACCTTCACTACAACATCCTCGACTTATAAATCATCATATCCAAGTATATGTCTATACTTACATCTTTGTGTCGAATTCGCACCTCGAATTTTTTTTCATGATCCTTAAATATTTTCATATATCCTGTTTTTTGCATGCGACCACATAGATGAGACCAAGCGATGAAGTCTTAGCCATGTTATCGATGGACTCATCAAAAAACTTATCAAACGATAAAGCGGTTGCAGAATTTGATATGCCAGAAGAAGGATGTCCCGAAGGACAAGTACCAATCCATAAACCAAGAAACTCCAATTACTCCAAGAAACGTTTCCACCTTAATGGCTATGGAACTATTGGTCAACATGTGAGTAACTAAAAAAAAATTATATCTGTAATAGATGATCCAAACGATTTTGATGCGTATACTTATTATACTATGTCGTATATATATAGGCTGCGTTAATTCATAAAACAGAAGGCAACTCATGGCGTGGAGCATCAGCATGGATTAGTGTTTACCAGCCTAAAGTGACTAAGGACCAATTAAGCATGGCTTTGATTTGGATCAACAGCGAATATGATGGCATACGCAACACCATCCAACTTGGTTGGGGGGTTAGAATTTCAATTCTTTTTCTTTTCCTTCAAAATCATGCTATATATTAGATCAATGATTCAAGATTCTGATATATATACATTTATTATTGGTAATTAAAGGGTGGATAGTAATTATTAAAATGTTAATCTCGACTTTAGGTAATTCCGCAATTATATGGCGATTATCGTACAAGACTTACTACATATTGGAGTGTGAGTATTATTACAATTTAATTACAAATATTAGGGTATTTCTTTGATTCGTTTTAGCATCTATATGATTTTAAATTCTTTTAATTTTCCAGCCAGATAACGATGACGAAGGATGCTACAATATGTTATGTTCGGGTTTCGTTCAAATCGACTCAACACTCTTTCTTGGTACCCCTTTTACCAACATCTCTGAGGTGGGAGGCAAACAATATAACGCCTTTTTTTCAGTCAATCAGGTATAACAATTATGTTTTTTGGGTTTAACTAAATCCTCACTTTGACATTGGTTCATTGTGAGCCAGTGTTCAACGAAAGTAGGGATATTCGTTACTTGAAATGGATAAACTGAATTGATCCAAAACTAATCAGAATTTTGAAGCACAAAAGAAAGTTGTACAAAAAAGGGTTCGAACTTATAATTTCTTGTTTTTTTAGTCGAAAAACTTATAATTTTGTTTAAATTATTGAAATATAGGTCAAAAATTTTTGTTAACGAAAATGTAGGTTAAATTTGATAATGTAAACCGAAATCAAGATTATATGCAACCAAAGATTTAGTTGCAATTTGGTTAGTATTATTCCTAAACCGATAATCTCGAACCAGAACACTCCTATAAAACTTGTGACGTCTCTCCCATCTTAGTAGACTCGTAGTCTAAGTTATCAATAGTAAAAAAACTTACATTTTGTGTTTTTATTTTTTTTGGGATTGGCACAAATGATTAGGATCCAAAAACAGGAAATTGGATTCTAACGTCCGGGAGAATCTACATAGGGTATTGGCCAGGAGAACTTTTACCGTTTATGGATGATGGAGCAGAAGAGGTTCGGTACGGTGGATTCACGAATGCAGAGTCCGAAAATTTGCAACCGTTCGATATAGTTAGTCCGCCGATGGGGAACGGGAATAAACCACAAGAGGAAGAAGTGGATCTAAAGTATAATTGTTACATGCATCATGTGCAATATGTAACACAGGATTATAAAAATGTTGAGATTGATTCTAATAAAGTCGCCGAGGACGCGGACGCTGGTAAATGTTACGATGTAATTTATCTTGATAACTTTGGCTCAATGCGGCAAACTTTTATTTTTGGTGGACCAGGTGGTTTTTGTGATGTGTGATCTTTGTGTTTGGGGACATTTGATCTTGAATCTATATAAAAAGATTATAAACATAATAAGTCCAGTAAATTGTAAAATTCAGTCCTTAGGCTTACCGACATATCGTCTTTCTTTTCTTGTTTTTATTTTGTGTGTGTGTATGTGTGACAATTATTCTCTAAATTTAACAATTGCAAATTTCTTTTTTTCTACTTTATTTTAAATGAAAATATGTTATATTATTTTTTCATATATTTGTGTACCATTTCTTATTAAGTTTCATATATTTTTCCTGACAGCTATTGAGTTTAATATAAAAACACAGTACTTTCTAAACAAACAAAAATAATAAAATCTCCAAATTTCTGTTTTTTTTTTAATAAATGAGAAATCTCCTATTACTTTTTTTCTAATTAGATTTCAGACTTCTTAGTCACTTCAAAAGTGGAAACAAATCCCACATAAACTTTATTTTCCTGCCTGATCACTGCTTATAATAATATCTCCAACTCATCTCACTTTCATGAACCCACAAAAAAGGGTAAAAAATAACAAAGAAAGAGAAGAAAAAAAAATGTACTCTTCTTCATCAAGAAACGCATTTGAGGATGGCAAATACAAAACAGATCTCTTAACCGTGGACTCATCATCTCACTGCTTCAGAACGACGCCGTCTTCTTCTTCTCCGGCTCCGCCGAAGGGTCTGTTGATAGCGACGCCGGTGGAGGAAGGAGAATATCCGGTGGTGATGCTCCTCCATGGTTACCTTCTCTACAACACCTTTTATTCTCAGCTTATGTTGCATGTCTCTTCTCATGGCTTCATCCTCATCGCTCCTCAGGTTCAATTTAATTTTTAAACTAATTACATTGATTAACGAACAAACTAGCCATTAAGATTACTTTTCAGTATTGATTACAATTTACATTGTGTGAATGTTATCTATAACTCACCTGAATGGTTATGGTATGCATGCTGCCACGTTTCACTGATGTTTTTGTTTCTGGAACTTTTTTATTTGAATAAATTATTTGGTTCTTAGACAAGAAGAAAAGTAAGAACAAAAGATGCAAATGGATGGGTCCACTTGATGTGTTATTCTGTTTTTTTGTTCTTTTTGTCTCTAATCATTAAACTCTCAAATTATCTAAGAATCATATAAATTTGTAATCAATTTCTTGGTTTTGTGATAATTTAATAGTTATATAGCATCGCTGGACCGGACACGATGGAAGAGATCAAATCAACGGCGGAGACAATGGATTGGTTATCCGTCGGACTTAACCACTTTCTTCCACCACAAGTAACACCAAACCTAACCAAATTCGCACTCTCTGGCCATAGCCGCGGAGGAAAAACCGCTTTTGCAGCTGCTCTAAAGAAATTTGGATACTCCTCGGATCTAAAGATCTCGACACTGATCGGTATAGATCCAGTGGATGGAATGGGGAAAGGGAAACAAACCCCTCCTCCCGTTTTAACCTATGAACCAAACTCATTTGACCTAGACAAAATGCCTATTCTAGTGATTGGTTCGGGGCTTGGTGAAACTGCGCGAAACCCGTTGTTCCCTCCGTGCGCGCCTCCTGGAGTTAACCATCGAGATTTCTTCCGGGAATGTCAAGGTCCGGCTTGGCATTTTGTCGCACAGGATTACGGGCATTTGGACATGCTTGATGATGATACAAAGGGGATTAGAGGGAAGAGTTCTTATTGTTTGTGTAAGAATGGTGAAGGGAGAAGACCAATGAGGAGATTTGTTGGTGGAATTGTTGTGGCATTTTTGATGGCTTATTTGGAAGGAGATAATTCTGAGTTGGTTAAGATCAAAGATGGATCTCACGATGGTGTTTCCATCGAAATTCAAGAGTTTGAGGTTAAAATGTAGGAACTAATTTCCTTAGGGGTTGGTTTTTCCTATTTTCTTTATAGATTAGTTGTTCTTTGTTGAATGTATCTTATGAAGTTATAATGTAAAACTCTTTACTTAAGTGACCTCTTTTGACTCATGAAATTAAACCGTTCACATTCGCAATTAAACAATCGAAACTTGAAAGATGTCCACGCAGTTTTCTTTCTATACTATAATCACCACAAAAGAAACAAAAACATCAATCTAGACCTTACCATAACTTACAAAACGAACATATTATGTAATTTACATATTCTTCTACTACCAAGATCTTACTTGTTTTAAATTAGACACTTTATACCCCCATTCTCTGTTCTATGCTAGAACAGAAAAAACCACCCCCAGAAAAAGAGAATACAAATTTGCCCCACCAGTTTTGAATTCATTTCGATTTTACCCCCAAGAGTCTAAGATTATACCTTAATTCAACATTTGTGTCTCCTATCAGAAGCAATAGAAAGAAGCATCGAAACACCTTGTGTCCAAAGATCATATTCCCTTTGGCTTTTGCATTCGAATTCAATCACCCTTTTCTCAACAGTCTTTAGCCCAAAATACCTTAAATTCTCTCCGCCCTCCAGCAATTCCCGGCCAGGCCACGCCGGTACTCCCTTGACCAGTTCCACCACCACATCTATAGTAGATCAATACATCACACATTCTTAGAAAACAATATGTTTTTAGTTGCAGACAAAATTTAAGATTATTCTCCAAAAGACAATGTCTAATAAAGTTATCACTAGACTACCATTACTTTGTTTTCATGACTCTAAGCTGATTAATTAATCTTTTCATGAAAGTTTGGATCTTTCTTTAACTTTACGATCCGATAGTCTCTTAAACTATGCCATAGTTAGTACCTTTATGACCTTTTGATCTGTCGGGTTCGTAAAAAAAATTAAAGAAAGAGTAAGAGATAAGCAAAGCATCACTATTTCACTTACTCTTTTTCTTCTTTGTAATGGTCCCAGCAACATGTTTGCTTTTCATCTTCAACATTACCTGCGCAGTGAAGATAAAACGCACAAATAAAAAACAATAAAAATTTCTAATTTTAATTTTAAAATAAAAACATTAATTGGCTGTGAATAAAATTCATAATTCCATATCAATTTTTTACCTGTTTTGTTCTATTTATGTATACAGAAACAACTTTCCAATGAAGATCGCCTGAAAATAAAAAATGAGAATCGAAATTAAAAAAATTGATATAACAACATGGTGTATTTAAGAACTCCTTAAACATGAACTAAATTGTAAGGATTTTAAAGATATTAACAAACCTTTGCGAGTACGTTTAAGCAATTCGCAACCTTTAGCTAGCAACTCTCTACTACAAATTCCAAGGAAATTATCTTCCGGAGCTAAATCGCCTCGGTAACCACCGCCTTTTGGTATCCCCTTCTCCACCGGAATCACCGCCGCAATGTTCCATACCTCCTTCAATGCCCTCGCCTTCAACGTCGCAGCTCCTCTCAACGCTACGCACATTAACAAGAAAAAAAGGGTTAACCAAGAATTAATACATTTCACAAACTCATGATGCTATAGAACTTGGTTTCATATTCGACTATTTCTAGTGCAATTTTGATCATAACTAGCCATTATGATA
The DNA here is from genome assembly GCF_000478725.1 of Eutrema salsugineum. Lineage (NCBI taxonomy): Eukaryota > Viridiplantae > Streptophyta > Magnoliopsida > Brassicales > Brassicaceae > Eutrema > Eutrema salsugineum. The sequence continues at coordinate 606,318 of NW_006256852.1, read as the reverse complement.
TTCCAAATAGCAAAAATAATGATTAGTCTAGAATCCAGCTCAAAATCATCCGATTAATCAAAAAGAAAACTAATACATTTTCATTAACAAAAATAAAAAGAAAACTAATACACTTTCCTTAAAATTTGTATGATTAATATTTTTCTTCCGGTGCAACAAAAATGATATGATCATATGACACTAGAACAATACCTGTGGCTGCGGCGGCGGTCAACGTCATGATGTCTCCGGCGGAACGAACGTTGACCGCAGAACTAACAACGGAGGCCAAGTGCTCGCGATCGGCTCCCATAATCTCTGCGGCTTCAACACACTGAGCCGCCACCAAAGTCGCGGCCGAAGCCACCGCCGAGTCAGTTTTGGCCACTTGCTCGTCGTTTCCTGAACTCGACTGAGAGGCGGTGGCTACAGCGATCGCAGCCACTGCGGCGGCCACGCCAGCTACAGATACAGCAGCGTGGAGCTGTGCATTTTGTGCACGTGTCTCCTCTCTTTTCTTTTCCCTCCGGTCTTTCAGCCACCGGCCAACAGGTTTGGATCCTCCGGCGACGCCAGAGCCGGTGGATGGACCACGTATGTGCCCATTAAATGATGGGCTTACACGGTAGAATTGCTGGACCAATATATTAAAAATTAGTACACGTTAAACAAAAATGGTCCTAATGGTCCTAAACGATTATGATCAAAGGATTACACGATTTTCTTAATTAAAAAAGGGGCTCTTAAGAAAATGAAAAAATATTTCTTTTTTTGCCGAATCTCATTGTTGAAAGCTGAAACGAGTAGATTAATATTTTTTGTTGTCTATTTTCAAGAATTTATATAAATTATTTTCTATAATGAAAGGCTGTCGAAAAAAGACCGTATGAACATAAGCCAGCCTATATTTGGTCCTAAATCGTAAATGCTAAACAACTATTTTATCCTAATTAAATAAATCAAACGCGTTTTTTCAATAACATTTTCCTGCTTGTAATTTGGTATTTCATAAGTTAAAAAAATATGATGTCGAGGAAAGTCGACCATTGTGAATATAGGCCACCCCATATTTGGGTCCAAAACCATAAATGCTAAACTACAACTACCTATATTTTTCCTAAATAAATACAAAATTGAACAACTTTTTCTATCAATATTAGTAACATAAAAATTTTTTTTTTAAAAAAGGATAAGACAGATAAACTAGTACTGCTCAACTTCTAGAGATTTGACAGAGAAAATGCTTTGGAGGAAGAGAAAGCCTGAGCATTGTGTTCCTCTGTTTTTCTTACTCTACTGCTTCTCCTTAACACTTTAGCCTTTTTGTTTTGTCAACGTGTTTTACTAATTTTCAGCATAGACCCAGTTTTTCGACCCATCTCACAGATTTAACCCATTTTATCTTATTTTTCATACACTAGTCCAACATTTAACAAATCATTGATTCAGAAGTTCGAGAACAGACCCACTGATTAAGGAATAATTTTTCTTGACAAAGAAAATCCTCTTTCCATTAGATTTTGGATTCCGGTTTAGTTTTTCAAGAACTGGTTCAAGAATTTAACTAACCTTAAAGTCGTCAATGTCGGAGGGAGAGATCGGAGGACTGTCGGTGAAAGAGCTATGTGAAAGTCTCCCTGAGGTCCGTGGCGATGAAATCTCCGGCTGCCACCAAAAAAAAAAAATCTTATTTTTAGTAAAGAAAATCTTATTTTTTAAAAGACAAAAGCTTGAAAATGTATGAAATTTCTGATACCATCTTAATAAATAACATAGAATAGTAGTATTTGTTACCAAGAATTCTAGATTTTCACAGCAAACAATTAAGTAATTAATAAAGGAAACAAATTGATTTATTTCTTCATAATGGCGACATTTTGGAAGTGAATACTTACAGACTGAGCCATGATACGTTCCATGACCATTAAAGAGGTCTCAGAGGAAGCGAAAGAGAATGCGTTCCCAGAAACGACGCAGTTTTCGTCATCATCTTGCTGCGGTACCAACGTGACGTCAGAAACGCTTTGGTTATCGGAGAAACGCATTTGGGGCGGTTGAGAAGTCGGAGACGCGACGACGGCTCTGGAAACTTCAGTTGCGGAAGCGCTCCACGTGCGTGACAAAAACTCCATGGAATCTAACGGCGTTTCAGGCGGTTTAAACGCCGGATTAAACCTCCATTTTTCTCCATACATTTTACTTTTATCCATGTTTAGAGAGAGAGAGAGGGAGAGAGAGAGTTTAAGAGAATGGGGAAGTTAAGTGAAGCTTTCGTGGTATTTAAAAGCGGACACGAGATATTTGAGGTAAATTTTAGCTGCAATAATCGTACGGTTGGATTAGATTGTTGTGTGAGATTAAAACGTGGAATTATCTTATTGGATGAGTTTAAAGTTCTTTAGTTTCAGTTCCTACAGACTACTACAGTACTACTTTCCGGCGGTTCTTAATTAACTCCGAGTTCGGCTTAAAAATGGAAAACAAAAAATCAATGGATTAGTAATTAGTTAGTAACTAGTTAAATGACATGCTAATAAATTAGTTGTAGACTACAGTCTAAATCCCTCTAAATTATTTTGTTCTTCCAACCATATCTTTTTAAGTTTTATTCCTTTTAAATATGATAGACTAAATGGTATTTTGATATTTAAAAGTAAAAAATATATAAATTCATGACAAAATTCATATTTCTCCAACACCTTAAACTGCATATGCTAAAACCTTCTCATAGTTTTGATCAATATATATATATATATATATAACATGAAAAATTATGACCCAATAATTAATTTTACTGATTAGGATTACCATTTCAATATAAATTCATGTTCATAATACTATTGCATATGGGAAGAATGATGATGTGATCACGAGCTCTAATCTTGGTATGAACCAATGTATTTAAATCTATTAGGGGCCAACCACTAAAACTAAATCACCGGTTATTAGCGAAATTTTCGAGTTTTACCGTTATATATCTAGAAAATTTTATCATTGTATTCGAACCATTTTTGTTACCGGATCACAATTTAATCGGTCGAACCGAGTAAGGCCTTACTACATTGTGGTATAACATAGAGGAAAATACTCTCGAGCCTATTTTTTTTTGCTTTTCGACGTTCAGATTTGGAGCCTACATGGATCTGAAACTCGAGATAAGAAGCAAAAAAAAATTACATAAAATTAATAATATATAGTGGGGGAGTGGAATAACCAATAATGTGCACGTGGAGGCGTGACTGGGCACGTCATCATATGAAACCGCAAATCTAATGTTTGTAAGGTTGTGTTGTGTCCGTGACAAGTCAGAACACTCTTCAGACTTCACTCTTCACCACCTTCTTCTCCTTTCAGCTTTTTGTCTCTTCTTTATTTTCCATTTTTTTTTTCATTTATACGACCAACATTTGAGACTATTTCTAAATTGATCGCACACTTAAACTTTTCATAGTGTAGGCTTCTATCAATATTTTATGAATTGTATTGTATTAACCTAAGGTTATTCATTAGAGCTTTAATCATGTCGTACACGAGTTTTGGACCCAAAAAAAGAAGAAAACAAAAATACAAATTTGATGTTGGTGGTTCAATGAGTTTCATCTAATGAACCTTGTAATAGAGAGGAAGAACATTTTAAACTTTTCTTTTGTCGTTACATCGTTAGAAAAATGTATTACTTAATTTATAAAATATTGCAAATTATGATTCTATATTCACAATGAACTAATCAATCATCTTAGCAATTGGAAGAATAGCGAACGATTCATTAAATCTACGATTAATAGTTCTACTTTAACACATAAACTACAAAAATGTCTCTACATACACAATGCTGGACCATGAAAAACAGATTTTTAACAAAATGTTTTTATTAAACTATATTATCTTACGTTTTGTTAGATTACAATCCTACACTTTATAATGTAGAAACATTAATTAATCGTTGCTCAAACTACTATACAAGGAAGCTTCCACTATTAAACTTTTTTAGATATCATATAGATAAGCAACTAAATTAACTTAATATTGCATTTTAATTCGTCAAAATTTTGATTTATGTAGGTAATATATAGATAAGACTTTATACATTGAACAACATAAATATATGTAAGGATATATAAAAAAAAATAGTAGAATCACTTCATCTTTCTATCGAACTTTAGTTTTGTAAGTCGTCCTCTACTTGTTACATGGGACACACCCAACAAAATTTCTCGTGCGTTTAGTAACGGGAAGTTCTTACTTTTTGATATCTTTGAAGAATATAAACACTGTCTTGGTCTTGAAGAAAAGATTAGATAAATATTTTTATAAGAAGATATGTCATACTCACAAAATAATTACTTATTAATGTGGACAAACCATGAGAATGTTTGCAGCCGAAGGTTACTAAACCCAACTAAAGCTCTTTAGCCTTTTCGACACGCGGGTTCACATTCAAGTTTCAACTTTCAACTCATAGGTGTATATCACATTTTTTAATTGACCAAAAAGTGCTTATTATTTTTAACAAAAAGAGGTACTTATTAGTATCACAATTTAAGTACATGCCAAAATGTGAAATCAACATCAACTCATAGATTTTTTTTATTTTTTATGTTTTTAACAACAAATTCACAAATTATAAAGTTTCAAAAAAACAGAGTCTCAAATGATAAAACTAAGCATATGTATTCTGTTAAAATATCTGTAGTATATTTTACTATGAAGAAGATAACAGAGGGATTTATCTATGACTTAAAACTTTCTACTGTAACAAAAATTGTAAGTTCGGATTTTGGGGTTTAAACATTAACATATTTAGGAAAACATTAGTTATATATATACGAAATAAATCATGTGATTACAATACAAAAATATGATAAATTAGGTAGAGGTGAGAACTATTTGAATCTTTGGTTGATATAAAAGAGAATTATTTGAAAATTTGATAGATAAAAGTGAAAATATATTGGAGAGTTAATTTTTCACTCTTGGTTAGTTTGTTTTGATATAATAACAAAAGTGACATCTGCCTAAGTAATAAATAAGCATCAATAATTAAGTAGCGACCCCAAAATCAGTACCAAGTTATCTAACTTATTTTTGTTGTTATTTTTGTAAAGGATACACAAATAACATGTTCCCTTCATTTGAGGTAATGAGAGGATATAAAAGACAAGAGAAGGTGTCCATGTACGAGGGTGTTGGTAGATATCCTTGTCATCATCAATTTTGTCTTTAAACAAAATAGGATACTGCTTATATATATTCCGATCGATGACACATAGTGTTAAATGAATAAAAAATGTCTAATAAACAAATTGATCTTAAGGTTAAAAAAATAATCAAATATATATAACCTATTTTTTAATATTTGAGAAACTAGCTTCTCAACTATGAATTTCTCAATAATGATTTAAATTTTTAGTTATTTTATAGCATGCTATGTTTGACATCACTACCTTGGATCCTTTTGGATCTTGCCAAATCTAAGAGACATTAATAGTTGTCAAGCTAGTGATGTGAGGAGTCTATAAGAAAGTCTATTACCTGAGCATAGGACAATTATACATATTATAGATCCATAGGTAATTTGCATTCTTCGCGTAAGCAATTAAGGCCGTAAATTCAAGTAGAGGAGGCTTGGATAAAGCCTGATAAAATAGAGCAAAGACACATTATTGATTGTCTAGATACATATCCCATAGAAAAATGGATGAAACTGAAAGAGTTTATGTTTGAACGTCCCACCCTCTAGGAGCTACATATATTGGACACCAACTAATTCAGCTGTTGAGATTTTTGAAATATTTAAGGCAGCAATCTATGCTTGGTCCACTTCCCTTCAAGGCCGGCACAGGTCACATAAACTCAATTTTTCACTTGACCAAAAGAGCTTGGAAATGAAAGAACTTATAAAACACGTTACATTAGAGTTTTATTTTATGTTTGTTTTCTTGAGTCTTAACAAAGGTAGGGGTTGTTAGAGAGGTCGAGATCTAGGGTTTGTGTACTCTAGAGAGTAGAGACTCAATGTAGGGATCGATAAATTTTTTTTTTTTACTTGAACTTCCTTTTCATTAATAAAAACCGAAGACAGATGATTCCCCGCAGGGTTACAGCACAAATCAACAGGCCAGAGATCAAGTGGCCCGGATATAAAAATGAAGATATAGCTAAGCTAACATCTCACACTACAAAAAAAATGATTATTGTTATAATTTTTTATGTAACAATAGATATATATTTCGTCACCAACTTTTTATTGTGATGAAAATATTACAATTTACAAAACATCACAATAAAATCGTCACAATTTCATATCCATTACAAAAACGTAACAACAGTTTATGACGAATAAGAATAGTAACAATTCGTAACATTTTGTGATGATCTTGAAACAATTACAAAAACGAAACTAATTGTAACGAATAAGAATGGTAACAATTTGTAACATTTTGTGATAATTTTAACAGTTACAAAAACAACACAATTCATGTCGAAAAATACTGTTACAATTACGTAACAAATTGTAACAAAAAATTATCACATATTTGTAATAAATTATTACTATATTTAAATCACAAAATCATCATAAATTGTGACCAAAATAGTTTTTAAACACCGTTACAATTAGTGACTAAATTAAAGTCACAAAAATATCATAATTTAGTGACTAATATTATCACAACTACGCCACAGATTGTGAAAAAAAAAATAAACACATAATTGTCACAAATTGTACTTGTATTATAACGTTTTTTGTTTATTATCACAAAATTATAAAATATTTTTAATTTAATTATTGCTATATTTTTTATATAATAAATAATATACAATACAATATTAAAAAAATATATAATAAGCAACTGATAATATTAATTAACCATCCACCATCCGAAACAAACTTACACAAACCAACTTAAAGGAAAAAGTAGTCCTAATAAACAAAGTTACACAAACGAAACTTAAAGGAAATAGTCCTAATAGAATATGAAAAAAAAACAATCCTAAAGATAAGTAGAAAGAACTTGATAAAAAACAGACTAAACAATACTAAAAAGATTAAACATTGCGTGACTTGCTTGGTAGTAGAAGTGGAGTGAATTTGCTTGGTAGTGGAAGTGGTAAAGTTTGATCTATGCATTCTGATTTGCAAGAGACTGAAGAATTTTTTCCATAGCTTCAAGCCTTTTCTGAATTTTCTGGTTTTCTTCATGGCTCTGTCTTCTAATTCCTGCATCTGAGTTATCATCCCTGTTTCTTCAAAAGTCTATGGTTGATTTGGAGAAGCTTCAATAGATGGTAAACCTCCACTTAGTGCTCCAAGTCCAAAGATGTGGTTTTGTTTAGAAGACCCATGATCATATGCAGCAGCCTAGAATAGAAAACAAAAAAAAATGATGAAAAACTACTTTAGTCATCTGATACAAGCACTAGATATACTCACAACATGGAAACTAAAGAATTATCGAACCAACGACCTAAACCACATCAAAGTCATTAATCTCTTTTTTTTTAAGCATTCCTTAATCAAGCAAAAAAACCAAATACACGCCTAACTAAAGACAGCCAAATACACGCCTAACTAAAGAACTTATCAAACCAACGACCTAAAACCACAAGATTCATTAATCTCTTTTTTTTTAAGCATTCCTTAATCAAGCCAAATAAAACCAAATACATGCCTAACTAAAGACAACCACACTAATCAAGCCAAAAGAATTTGTGATTACATCTGCTTCAATTACGCTGAACACAAACACATTTTCAAAAAAAGTTCCAAAATAGTATAACTTTAAAAATATTACCTTGACATAAATTTCATTTTTTTTCAGTTTGGCCAAGACTTTCAGCAGTCACATTCTCTTCAAGTCGCAGTGTTCAAGTCGCTCTTGTATATACTTCTCATAAACTTCTTCAACCATTTTTGCTCGCTGATCAACATAAGTCCCATCAGGCTTTTGATGCACTTTCTTCATCACAGTAATAAATGAATAGTCTTCATTGTTTGCTTCCTGTAAACAAAAAGATATTACAAAGTGAAACAATAGTCAAAACTCAAAATTAGCAATAAAAAAAATTTTCATTACCAAAAGATCTTGAAGTTTGGCGCAGGATCTTGAACGACGTGGCAAGGATCGAAGTGGAGGTTGGAGTTGACGGCTGAGCACGAGCCAAGGGATCAAGACGGCAACGAATAGTCTTCTTAATCCCGGCAATAACGAAAGAGGCAGTAGAGGAGACACCAGAATGGAGTCTAGCATTCCGTTCCAGCCACATACCATATAGCACTGCTTGGAATGCTAGCCTCATAATGGTGCATAAGTTCGGGTCTGCGGAAGGGGCAAAAAGCCAGAGAACACATTGGTCGAAGTTGCTCCGACGAGTGAGATTAGCAGCAGAATAGAAGGCTGACCAAATTTCCCTGCTGAAAGAGCAATAAAAAAAGAGATGCTGTCGAGTTTCGTCGTCCATATCACAAAGAAGACAGCAAGGAGATAAAGGGATCCCCCATAAGCGAAGTCTGTCCTTAGTGTATAACCTGTAATGGTGTTTGAGATAAGAAATACAAAAAACTGAGTGTTGATTCTTTATAGTAAGTGAGAAATCATGACTTTGAAGAAAATTCATTTGGATAGAGAAAAAAAAAGAGAGAGGGGCTTTCTTGTTTATGTATATTGTAAACATTCAATCATAGTGTATTCCAAGAAGATCAGGTCGAGACGTAGACAGTTGCTAATTCGCCAACTCTTGAACTCATAAAACTCCGAATGAGTCACTCTATGATAGCTTTATTCATAAAAATTATATCTCTCGAATTGCTTTTAGGCTCATCTCTCTAGCTCGAATTATTTCAGGTATGGGTTCATTCATGTGAATTTTAGTTTGGTAAATAGTCTTATTTTTCATTTCTTACAAGTTCTTCGACACACTAGTGAATCAGAAGAGAGAATCAAATTCTAAAATCAACCATGAGTTAAATGAATCGATGTTAGGTTACACTTTGGATCTTTACTGACATCATTTTGTGTGAAGTGATGGTTATTTCAGCAAGAGTGAAACCTAAATGGCTAAAAGAACCTTTACATAAAAAAAATTCAAAACCAATCACAACTATAAATAAATCGTCCATTTTTTCTCGTTTGATAATTTTTTTTCTTATTGTATAAAAGATAGTTATATGATTAAAAATCCAAAATTTTTTAATTAGTATCCTCTATTGAGAAAAATGTATCATCCAGAACAAATTAAATTAAAGATTATGGATAAGCACAATTACTGATGGAGGTAGAAATATTTTTAGAGGAGGATCAATATTAGTTTTTTTATATGATAAATGATTTATTGGTAATAGTTATTTGTAACAAATAAAATGGTCAATGATGTTTTTTGTTTTTTGTAAACCTCATAAATGAAAGTTGTTTTCAATTTTAAAAAAAAGAAATCAGAAAAATAGAGTATTTTCACCTTAAAAATATTATATAATAACAGATTCATTTAAAATTTCGACCTCGTCTTAAATCTACTATTAGTTAGATAGGAAAGTTCTAAACATTTATCTCTCTAATTACAAAATTTGAAACGTTGATTTTAGTGGTTTATAAGCTTAACCAGATACAAAACCAGTTAAATTAATCCCAGACCAAATTAAAACTCGATTAAACTAAAATCAGACCGTAAACCCGACCCGTTTCTTATGCTCTTCTTCAGTCAGAACAGACTGTAGACTTTTGAATCACTTCCTCCGTCAAACAACTTTTAAATTGATAACCCTATCCCCACGAAATTACAGAGGAATGTGACAGTAGTGTTTGCGAAGTTCATTATATAAGAGCGTGAGCATTGGTGAAAGATCTTTTGACTCCTTGTAAGGTTTTTTTATCGTCCTCATCAGCCACCATGGCAATTGGCAAGAGAAGACGACCACGCCATGTGGAAAGCAAGAGCAGAAGGGAGCCTTCATGGTGAGTTTCGAATTCACCCGATCCTGCCCAATTCATCGTCATCGTCCTTTGACGATCTAACCCGTTTACCCCATTACCAACGTCCACCACCACCAGCTCTTTCTCCCTCCTCCACCGATTAGCAATCTCGATAAAACTAATCAAATTGGCATATGAAATTGAACAGAATTTAGGATATTTGTACTTTTGGTTAAAGCTGGTTTTATTTTGGGCTTATTTGGTTAGGCTGGATTGGTATACAATAAACCAAAATTATTTGCGGTATGTGTGCAATTTGGTTTTAATTTTTTATTTGATGGATAAATAAGTTTTAAACTTTTATTCGGTGGAAAAATAAGTTTTTGAATTTTATCTTTTGAATATATAGGACGAGGTTGAAAATTTAGGTGGATTTGTTACTATATAATTTTTTTAAGGAGAAAATACGTGAAAAAATAGATATAATTTATAAATATTTATTTTTTAGAAGTGTAACTTAGATTTTTTTAGGTGAAAGACACAGAAAATTAATACAAAATAAAAAATTGAAATTTAATATTTTTAAAAAGAAAAATAAAATAGAAAGCGTTAGAATTATGCTATAACATATCACAAAAAATGACTAAACAAAAATAAAATATCAAATATGGTGAAAAAAAAGATTTGAACTTAGGACATAGTGGTCAAATTTCCTTATTTTAAAACCAAATTATCTACTAAATGCCAAACAAAATTCTATCAAAGTTATGTGGGTAAATTGATTCTCCCTATTATGCGCTAGTTCCGATTAAGCACAATATAAAAATTAATTTGGTTTATCTAATCTTATTGGAGCACCACCAAGACTTCAACACCTCTTTCAAAAGTGGTTTCAAGTATCTTGGTTGCTCTACTCTTTGTGAAAGAAAACATGCTCTCTATTTTCAAGATTCACATATTTGCTTTTTGTTTTGAGTGTTAATGGTTTTATTGTTATAAAGGCCACATAGTCACGTGATTGATATACAAATTTATGCCGAAAATACTAGTACCTTTAAAAGAAGTTCCAACAAGAACATCCTGGACATGGTTCCTCAGGTGGATCTGAAATCATGTCATTATAATCCACCGTTTACATGTGCTAAACAAATTGATTTGTACAAAATTTGCCCATTTTGTTTAGAGGTAAGGATCATATGATGATATGCCCTATAACATTTACTTGATGAAATGGAGAAGAGAAACAGCATAAAAGATATTATCAAATACCTTTCTTTCTTGTCATGGAAATTGTTCTTCATAAAGTTTGGTTTAAGTCATGGATGCCCATCACAAGACATTCTGTGTAAAAATCGTTTTTCAGAAAGACTATCTAGGTATTGAAGCACTCTTGTTCACTAACAAGTCTCATTTCGCATCCGTTGGAGGTGAGTTGCGCATCCCCTTCTAAAGCACTTCTTAAGTTCAAATCTGCTCATTAGATCAGATAAAGCCTATCCAGCCAATCAGGCCCACATAACCCATTAAGCTGTCTAAGTCCATTAAATCAATTGAAACCAATCAATCTTACCATACCGTTCCACGAATACTGATGAGATCATGCCCCCAAGACAGCCAAAGAACGGTCGGTCTGTTCTTCGACTGTTTTGGTGGCATGATCTCATCAATACTCGTGACCGATCTATAGGAGATAAATATGGATACTTGAATATCTTGTGTATATCTAGAGAATCCCGTGTATTACTAGGGTTTTCCTCTTCTTCACGTATCTACTCTTGTATATATATATGTGTTGTACTCATTCTATTATAATGCAATACACAATACACATTTCCTCAACACTCTACAGCTACATGGTATCAGAGCGATCTTGTTAAAACAACAGATCTTCCTCTCCCCTGCTCGTCTCTCCTTCTTCTTCCTTTTTTTTCTCTCTCGCTAAAAACCATCTCTGCTCCTTCTTCTTTCTTGATTCCAGTGACCCTCAAAATCCAATCACTGCAATCAACATGGTGAATATCACCAAACTCTCCTCCACCAACTACATCACTTGGAGCGTTCAGATCAAATCCCTTCTAAAGGGATATGATCTCACCAAATTCATTGACAATGATGCCACACCACCATCATCAACGGTTACCGTCAATGGCAAAAATGAAACGAACCTGGCGTTCAGATCCTGGCAGAGACAAGACAGTCTCCTCTACAGCGTCCTCATCAGCACAATTGAAACTCCCTTGCAGCCACTAATCGCCACATCCAAATCCACTGTCGAAGCCTGGAATACCCTCGGATCCACCTACGGCAAGCCAACACGAGGTCATATCAAACAGCTTAAACAACAACTCAAACTCTGTGTCAAAGGAGAAAAAGACATTGATCGCTACATGTAACTAATCAAAACCAAGGCTGATGCACTTGCACTCCTTGGTAGCCCAAAGGATAGCGAAGACCTCACTGAAATCATCCTCGATGGTCTTGGTGATGAGTACAAGTCTGTTATCGAGTCAGTTCACAGCCGTGATACACCGATCTTGTTTTCCGAGCTACATGAGAAGCTGCTAAACCGTGAAGTTGCTCTTGCAAGCATGCCACAGCAAACCTCCTCTTTTCCAGTGACTGCTCATCACATTCAGAACCGCAGTCGCAACTGGCATCCTCCGTCATCTCCAGAACAGTAGAACACAGTCGCTCGGCCTCCAGGCAGCTCCAACCGCCGCCCTTACTTGGGCAAATGTCAGGCTTGTTGAACACAAGGACACAGCGCCAAGTACTGTCCCATGTTTCGCCTTGTCCAACAGTCCTCACCAGCGTTGTTACCGACACCATCACCGCGTCCCAGAGGTGGTCAAAACTTGTCCCCACGAGCATACAATGCTTCTCTCACACCACCTGATCCACCATCATGGCTCCTAGACAGTAGTGCAACCCACCACATCACATTTGATCTGGCGAACCTTACTCTTCATTCTCCTTATACTGGATCTGAGGAAGTATTGGTTGGAAACGGAGATGGTCTCTCGATAAAACACACTGGTTCCCTCTCTTTTCCATCTTCCTCTCGTTTATTGTCACTTAACAACGTTTTACGCGTACCTGACATTGCTTGAAATCTGATTTCGGTGCGTAAACTTTGTTTTGACAATTTTGTTTTGGTGAAATTTTTTCCCGATTGGTTTCAGGTGAAGGATCTCAAATCAGGGGCCCAATTGACCACCGGAAAGATGACTAATGGTGGATAAGAATGGCCAGTAACAGACAAATCACAACACTTTGCTCTTTCTGCTTCAATGAGAAGCCCGCTACCTATTTGGCATTTCCGTCTCGGGCATCCCTCTTCATCTACTTTACAATATGTTGGTTCTCATTTTTCACTTCTAATTTCTAATAAAGATTCGTCCTTTTTATGCAATGCTTGTTCCATCAACAAAAGCCACAAAATTCCCTTCTCCTCCTCAACCCTCACCTCTACAAAACCTCTTGAACTCATATACTCTGATGTATAGACTTCCCCGGTCCATTCCATAGACGGATTTCAATACTATATAATTTTCGTCAATCATTTCAGCCACTATATATGGCTTTACCCTCTTCAAAAAGAATCTGATGCCCTTTCCATTTTCACAAAATTCAAAAAGCTTGTCGAAAACGAACTAAACACTCGCATCATCACTCTTTATTCGGATAACAGCGGTGTATATATTGCCATGTCCAATTTTCTATCCGATATTGGGATTACCCACATTACCTCTCCTCCTCACACACCTAAGCACAATGGATTCTCTGAGAGACGTCATCGTCATCTCGTTGAAACTGGGTTAGCTCTCTTGTCGCACGCCTTAATCCCTCTCCTCTATTGGAGCTATGCTCTTATGGCTGTGACATATCTAATAAATCGCCTTCTCACCCCAACTCTTTCTAATTCATCTCTCTTTGAATGTCTTTTTGGAACACCACCGAACTACACCAAACTTCGTGTATTCGGCTGCCTCTGCTATCCATGGCTTCGCCCATACACCAAACATAAACTTGAGCCTCAATCTACCCCATGCATATTTCTTTAGTATTCTCAAACTCAAAGTTCCTACCTCTGCTTAGACCTATCCACCAAACGAATCTTTATCTCCAGACATGTCCAATTTCACAAAACCATTTTTTCCCTTAGCAAAATCCCTTTTTCATCGTCACAAACACCTTCTTTCACTATAAATCTAGGGATTCCACCATTATTGCAGGTAACTGGCCATTTGAATTCACCGTCGTCAGCAACTGCAGCGCCCCTAGGTTCGGATCCTTCACCACCGGTCGTGGAAACCTCGCCGCCGCCGGTTATTGCTGGTTCACCATCATCGTCTTCATCTGTCGAAGCTGTTTCTGAAATTGTCAACTCCATTGTTGGGCCAAGGGATCCATCAGAACAAAGTACAACTGGGACCAACAAGGAGACAAATATTAGGCCTGGTCCAAATGTGTCCTCACCAATAATTGAAAATCTGGATGCTGTAACTGGGCCTATATCTGAACCCAATTCTGATACAGCTTCTTCTTCCTCTCGACGAAACACACACCAGATGGTCACTAGAGCAAAAAATAATATTGTCAAACCAAATCAAAAATTTGCAATGCTTACGGCTGCTTCCCGTGGCACAAGCCTTGAAGGATGAATGGTGGCACAACGCCATGGATGCTGAATACGGTGCCCAAACAAAGAATCACATCTGGGATTTAGTTCCACCAGATCCATCCTACAATCTGGTTGGCTCGAAGTGGGTATTCCGCATCAAACGATTTCCAAACGGCAAAATTGATAAATACAAAGTTCGTTTTGTGGCAAAGGGATTCCACCAACGACCAGGAATCGACTATGAAAAAACATTTAGTCCAGTTATTACAGCAGCAACAGTCTGTTTAGTCCTTGGCCAAGCAGTTGATCGTGGCTCGGTTCTCCGTCAGCTTGACATCAACATTGCCTTTTTACAGGGAAAGTCGGACGAAGATGTTTATGTTGCGCAACCTCCCGGCTTCGTCGATCCTGCCAAACCACACCATGTTTGCAAGCTTCACAAGGCCCTTTACGGATTCAAGCAGGCACCACGGACCTGGTACATGGAACTCTGCAATTTCCTTGAAGGATCAGGTTTCACCAATTCCCAATCTGATGCCTCTCTATTCACATTAATTTACCCTAGGATTTTGCTGCTTGTGTTGATATACATTGATGACATCATAAGTACGGGAAATGAACCGACCTCTGTTGAGACATTTATACAGCTTCTAGGTAATCGTTTTTCGCTAAAAGACATGGGTGCTCTCAGCTATTTCCTTGGAATTGATGCACATCGCACAGATCAAGGTCTTCTCTTAACCCAGCAAAAATATATTACAGATCTCCTGGCTCGCATGAACATGTTAGAAGCAAATCCCGTGTCTACACCAATGGCATCAAATCACACCTTGCAGCTCACCTCTGGTTCTCCTCTTGCTGATGGACGTGAGTATCGCACGCTGGTGGGCAGTCTCCAATACCTTCATTTCACACAACCGGACGTGGCCTTTGCAGTAAATAAATTATCCCAATTTATGCATCGCCCTACAGATCTTCACCTGCAGGCCGCCAAACGTGTCCTAAAGTATCTCTCTGGCACTCGTGATCAAGGTATCTTTCTTCGCCGCAATAACTCCTTGACACTTCATATCTTTTCCGATGCTGACTGGACTGGAAACCGGGATGATTACTCCTCCACTGGTGCAAACATCGTTTACCTTGGCTCTCACCCCATTGTCGGGTCATCCAAGAAACAGCAGACAGTTGCTTGGTCTTCCACAGAAGGTGAGTATCACTCCGTCGCAGATACATCAGCTGAGATTCGCTGGGTTGTTCATCTAATGGGTGAAATAGGCATATCACCATCATCTCAACCTGTCATTTATTGTGACAATGTTGGTGCCACTTATCTCTCTGTAAATCCAGTTTTTCATTCACGAATGAAGCATGTGGCTCTCGACTATGATAACACCGGATTTTGACCATTTTTATGGATCACTTTAATATCTTTTACCGGTGTTTTTACTCCATTTTATAAGTTTTTCAAAGGATTTCTATGTTTCCAGATTTTAAAAGACTTTTCAGGTAATCTGGGATAAAAAGGCACAAATTGGAACAAAAAGACTCTTTTGGATAAATGTAAACCGTCAGAACTCTCTTGGAGAGACGAAGACCTTCTCACCGTCTGATCACCCTAAAAATTGGACAACCTATAGAAGAATCAACCAACTTTCAAATACACTTGGTTTGGAGACATTCCAACGGTTGGATCTCAAGATATTCCATTAGCCCCCGAACAATTCGAAGACGGCCAGCAAGTCACGCGACCGCGGCCAACAGCCTATTTCCTGCGGTCAGAAGCCTCCTGACCGCGACCAACCACCAAATCCCCGCGGTCACGTCACTCCCGACCGCGGCCATCAAGCTCCGAATTAAAGCCCATATTTCTGAAGCCCAAAGTCATTCTCAGCCTCAATTCCGGAACCCTAGAGACCATGGAGTATTGAAGACTATAAATACTAGTCATTTAGGTCGTTTTTAGGGAGAAACCTTCATACTTTACAGAAACAATTTTCCTTTAGCCGTTTTTATGCGATTTTTGTAGAAGATTGTTCAAGTGCGAGTTCTTCAATAGAGAAGCTTTCTTCATATATTTTCTTTACTGTTTTCATTACTTTTATTAAAACCAATGATGATGTCGACCTCAGCCATGTCTGAGTAGATCCCGAGTTGGGCTTAGGGTTCCCGAAAGGGGCTCTCATAATCTATTAAGACATCTAGGTTTATAGATCTGGGATTTCGACCTGTTCTCTGTTTATTCTTGTTCTTATTGCATGTATGCTTGATTGATCACCTAGTATCTGATCTAGATAGTTAGTGTTTCAAAAGTTTTCATTAAGTATCAGCCCTAGAATGAAATAGGCGATTTTTCCGTAGGAGTGGAAACTTACCTGCGGCGAGATCGTGAGTATTGACGAGTCTTGTGCAGCTCTTGCGTTCTCTCCCTTCCAGGGCCAGAGTGGAGACCTACTGGTCAGGGTTGCGAGAAATAGTTGGTTATGATCACGACAGTGACGTAGTCATACCGCCGTACTCTAGCTCTAGAACCACCTATATATCGATATCCGTCAATCCCAATCTATCCACCCTAGTGTTAAAACCGATTATGATCCCTTAGAGTTCCCAAAAGCTCAGCGTTTTTAGCCATAGTTTACAAACCAATCGATTTTTACTTGCTCATTTAGATCTGGTTTTTAATTGCCTTTGTTCGATATTTACTTGCTTTACTTGCTTTCTATTCGATTTTTCTACTTGCTTTTTAGGATAGATTTATTTGCTTTCTTTTGTTTTAGTTTAATTCGTGATAAACAGCCAACCTTTAAAACCAATTTAGTCTAGACATAAAGTTAGAAACCGTAGAAGAATACCAGGCACACATATCCCTTTGGATTCGATCCCTAAATACTACAACTGATTAGCTGTGCACTTGCGGCTTTCATTTGTTTTGTTAAGGGTAAAATTTGTTCCCTCACGCAGTTGACACGACATCAAGTTTTTATCGCCGTTGCCGGGGATTTGTTTCGCTGCCTTTTGTTATTTTTCTTGTTTTAACTTCTGTTCTAGACACCTGATCTCTAGTTCTTTCTTAAAGTTTTGCTGAATTATCTTTCCCTTCTTTTGTTTTTCTCTGAATTGCATGAATACCAGGTGCAGACCTGTAGAAAACATTCCAATTCTAGACGAGATAGACAGACACGAAAGAGAATTTTGAAGACTTAGACGAACACAAGGAATGGCCAACAAAGACCAGCCTGGAGATCATATTAACCGAGCTTTAAATATGGACCAAGACGGGTCCGAACATGGAGAAAATGAAGAGAATGATCACAGAGGAGGTGATCATGCTCGACAAGATGGATAGGAGGATGAGGTTCCTCCAAGAAACCACCAGAACCGGCCAAAAGAGAAAGAAAAGGAGAAGCCGAAAGCTTTGGCAAAAATCAAGATCATCATTCCACCGGATGCAACAGAAACTAGTGAGGACCAAATCCAGGAGCTGATCGAAAACACAAAAAGGGTTTTAAACAATGTTAAAGTCCGAAAGATGAGTAAAGGAAAGAAGACGGCTCATCAGGGAGAAAAATTCAAACCTCCAGCGACCGGATATGATAAGGGCACATCAAGTGGAGTGCCATTCAATTCAGCCTGATTCTTCATGCCTATGTCGAGCTAAACGACTTAAAACAAAAGCGCTTAATGGGAGGCAACCCATTTAGGTACTTTTTCTTTTAGTTTCCTTTTCCTTTTTACAATTTATGTTTTTTTTCTTTTTAGTTTCAGGTATTTTATAAAACAAAAACACAAAAAAAAATCAGAAAATTAGAAAAACCAAGAAGAAAAGGGTAGGTTTTTAGCTGCTCGGCCCAGCAAAGACCAGAAAGATGAACAAAGGCCGCAGGAGAAAGAGCCACGGTCGCGACCAACCGACCCGCGGCCAAGGAAGCATCGACCTCGGCACCGTGAACGTGACCGCGGCCGAGCCTTCAATCACCGCGGTCGCGCGTCTTCTGACCGCGGCCGTTGGTCGTTGAGGTGACGACGCGGATTTCCGCCGCTTTTCGAAGTTTTCCGGTGTTACCTAGCGTTTCCCGGTGTTACCTGGTGTTACCTGGTGTTTCCCGGTGATTCCCGGTGATTCCCGGAGTATTCTCGGTAAAACCGGTAAAGATTCTCCGTAAGTTTTAAACTTTCTTTATGTGCAAGACAAGAAAGGTAAGTTCCCGTAAACTTAAAACTTTCCCGGAATTTTCCGTTTTTGCCACAAAAACGTCTTTTAAAGAAAAGAAACACACTTTTTGGATCAAAACTCCTTTTTCTCTTCTCTTCCAAAAGACTTGGAGATTTAGGAGATAGAACACTTTTTCAATTCTTAAGCTTTTTAAGAGGTTCTTGGCTCAAACCTCACTCTTTTTCAAAGCTGATTTCAATTCTGCCATCAAATCTCTCTTTTCCGCTAGGTATGAACCTCAAACTCGCCATTTTTAATTGATTTTAGAACTTAGGGTTTTCTTAAAAAACCCAAATCTCTGTTTATTAATGGTGGAAATAGATTAAGAACAATAGATTATCTTTTTAGGTTATCTAAAAATCGTTTTTAACACATAGCTTAAGAGGAATTGAGATTTTTGAAATTTGGATTCTACATGCTTTACAAAAATCGAATTTGGAACAGCAAAATTGATGAATCTGATTAAGTCTTGTGTGATTAGTGATGAGTATTGGGTAATCTTTAGATTTTACATGGAAATTGCTCATAAAAACCGATTTTTAGAAGATTTCTATGTTAAGAACATCAAAAATCCGAATCTAGTCATGAACTACTTGATTTCTTTGATTTAATGTCAATTATGCTTGCTCATGGTTTTAATTAATCTCTTTATGCTAATGTTAGTATAACTGATCTTAATGTGTTAAAATCAGCATCCATATTCACTCTTTTTCCAAGAATCATTTCGTTTTTCAGAAAAATGGAACAAAGCAGATCTCGAAGAAGCCGTCGCACTGGTGACAGCTCTGAGGACATTCCCGATGATGCTACTCTAGGAGAGTACATGCTGAACCAAGCCAGACCGAGAAGAAGAAACTATGTGATGAGATTGCTCAAGCACTCAAGAGAAACACGAGCAGCTCCCGAGCCACCACAGATTTGATACATTGGCAGGGAGACAAACCCGAGAGTGGACTATGCAAGACGTTTCAAGAAGCTGAACATCAAACCCACGCCTTGCATTGATTATCATACACTTGAGATGCTTGGAATCAGAGAGGATGTGATCTGGTACATCGATGCACTTAAGCTGAGACCCTACATGGAGCTGAACCTTCCGACTTATCCTGAGCTAGTCCGCGAGTTCTTAGCAACTATTACACTCCACCACACGAAGAGGAGGAACCCCAGAGCATCAGATGGCATCCTGTCATTCTTTATCCGTGGACAGCCTTACTCTCTCACCATTTCTGAGCTTTGTGAAGCCCTTAAGCTTCCATACACTGATGGCATTTACCTTGAAGATGAACCGGATTTTAACTTGTGGAGAGAGATGGGTCATGGAGTCTATGATAGCGGGAGATCCAAGTCAGCCCTTCTTACTCATCCAGCAGTGAGGGTTGTGCACAAACTCTTAGCACACACGATTTTATCTAGAGCCAACATGGGATGTGTTTTGAAGACTGAGCTCATTACACTTCAGATTCCGTTTATGGACGACCCACGACTTGCTTGCTTTGCCTGGATCATAGCACAGAACATGGTCAAGGTGAAGCATGATTTACATGGTTGCGAGGACGCTACTCCAGCTTACGGGAGTGCTATTACAGCGATACTACAGGCTGTAGGATTCGATTTCTCATCTGATGATCCACTTCCCGATGTCTGGTATGACCTACTTTATCTCTCTCGCGATCACACTATCTCTCGTGCCGCTTTCGATCCAGACAGGTTTGGTTACAAGTATTGCACTGGCACTGAGGAGCACCGAGTCAGCTTGCCTTCACCATCAGTCCCGAGATTGTGTAACGGAGGACGTCCGCGATGGACTCCGGAACCCGATAATTTTCTGCCATCTGTACCTCGTCTACCATTCACCATTGGCCAATACATAGTGGCCAAGGCAAAACGCGATGCAGCTGCGGCCCGTGCTCACTTTCAGCCATCTGTTTCGACCGGCCACACCTCATCATCTACATCATCGCACACACATTATGATCTGGAGCGCAGAGTTGAGAGACAGGGACAACGCTTTGAGCGCGTTGTCAACTTCCTACAGGAGCAGCACCAGTTCGCAGACGACACATCGGAGGATGAGTGATTGATCAGCACTTCACTACCATCACGGTTCTATCATCATTTTCTTTTCTTTTATCTTAGTTTATTTTGTTTTTATTCACCATCTTCTCACCAACTTTTTTACACTGGGGACAATGTGATTTAAGTCTGGGGGAGGATGTTTATCCGTACTAATCATTTTCTTGCTTTTGCTTTTAAATTTCAAGCACTTTTTAAATTTTAATATGTAACCTATTCGACATTAAGTATTTTTCAGGAATGTTTGACGCAAAACTATTATGATTTAGACCTGCACACTTCTACACTATGCATGATAGCTCATTTGTGGTTAGCACTAGACTAGGCGGTAGCTAGAGTACTTGCACTACGAACTCCCACCAGAGGACTTCTATTCATGGAGATTCTTTCTGACAGGATATACTAGCTCATTTTATTTGACCTTAATATTGACATCTAATTTTCTCATCATTGATTTTAGGCAGGCATCGACATACACATCTAGGACGTCTTTTACCCTCACTTTTACCACTCTTTGTCGTCCTAGATGACTAGTTTATCTTTATCTGGTACCATACATTAAACCCAAAACCCTTGTTTTCAATCCTCATGCATTCTCTCTTTAGTTTATATCAGCAGATATGTGCAAAAACGTCGGAGAGAAGAGGAGCGACGCAGTTTTCAGTCACTCACAAAGAGTATCAGAAACCTCATAAAGCTTTACAAGACAGATATTAACTGGTAATTTCGTGCTCTCTAAGACTCTATATCTAAAGGTGTTCCCTCTCTTCAAAAAAAAAACGAATGAAAAGAGAGAGGAAAATAAAAAGCCTAATGAGTCTTAGATTGACGAAATTTGTGGAGCAACAAGCAACCACTATTCGTTTAAGGAGCTATGGTTTTGAAAGATTTACAAAAATCTAAGTCTGGGGGAGTTAGGAGAGAACCTGAGGAAGAAGACCAGGAATCTATGGCAAGAAGAAAGTGACTGAAAACTGTGGATACCTACAGCTTCACTCTCTCTTGCGGTTTTGCATAAAATCCTGCATCCTCCAGATCTTCAGGTAACCCGTAAACACTTTAAGCCTTACCCCTAGAATAATCCTTTTTGACACCTAGCCTAGATTGCCTTGCCTAGACTTTCTTTGATGAGAACCTCCGAGATTTTTAATGAATGTTAAGAGCTAGTTGACTGGAAGTTAGATATTAGTGCATAGATTTCTGCATGACGGATTAACGGACTAGTTATGCCTGTATTGCTAGTGAGAATTTTCTATGCTATTCCCGATTGATGCATACTGATTGATATTGGTCTAGAAGTTTGGTCTCTGAGATTTTTTTTAGTTCCTGTGTTTTCAAACCTCTCGCCGAGATTTAACATTTGTTTTGTTTGAGGACAAACAAAAGACTAAGTCTAGGGGAGTTGATAACACCGGATTTTGACCATTTTTATGGATCACTTTAATATCTTTTCAGGTGTTTTTACTCCATTTTCAAAGGTTTTCAAAGGATTTCTATGTTTCCGGATTTTAAAAGACTTTTCACGTAATCTGGGATAAAGAGGCACATATGGAACAAAAAGACTCTTTTGGATAAATGCAGATCGTCAGAACTCTCATGGAGACACGAAGACCTTCTCACCGTCTGATCACCCTCAAAATTGGACAACTTATGGAAGAATCAATCAGATTTCAAATGCACTTGGTTTGGAGACATTCCAACGGTTGGATCTCAAGATATTCCATTAGCCCCAGAGCCATTTGAAGACGGCCAGCAAGTCACGCGACCGCGGCCAACAGCCTATTTCCCGCGGTCAGAAGCCTCCTAACCGCGGCCAACCACCAAATCCCCGCGGTCACGTCACTCCCGACCGCGGCCATCAAGCTCCGAATTAAAGCCCATATTTCTGAAGCCCAAAGTCATTCTCAGCCTCAATTCTGGAACCCTAGAGACCATGGAGTATTGAAGACTATAAATACTTGTCATTTAGGTCGTTTTTAGGGAGAACCCTTCATACTTTACAGAAACCCTTTTCCTTTAGCCGTTTTTATGCGATTTTTGTAGAAAATTGTTCAAGTCCGAGTTCTTCAATAGAGAAGCTTTCTTCATCTCTTTTCTTTACTGTTTTTCATTACTTTTATTAAAACCAATGATGATGTCGACATCAGCTATGTCTGAGTAGATCCCAAGTTGGGCTTAGGGTTCCCGAAAGGGGCTCTCATAATCGATTAAGACATCTAGGTTTATAGATCTGGGATTTCGACCTGTTCTCTGTTTATTCTTGTTCTTATTGCATGTATGCTTGGTTGATCACCTAGTATCTGATCTAGATAGTTAGTGTTGCGAAAGTTTTCATTAAGTATCAGGCGGTTTTTCCGTAGGAGTGGAAACCTACCTGCGGTGAGATCGTGAGTATTGACGAGTCTTGTGCAGCTCTTGCGTTCTCTCCCTTCCAGGGCCAGAGTGGAAACCTACTGGTCAGGGTTACGAGAAACAGTTGGTTATGATCACGACAGTGATGTAGTCATACCGCCGTACTCTAGCTCTAGAACCACCTATATATCGATATCCGTCAATCCCAATCTATCCACCCTAGTGTCAAAACCGATTATGATCCCTTAGAGTTCCCAAAAGCCCAGCGTTTTTAGTCATAGTTTACAAACCAATCGATTTTTACTTGCTCATTTAGATCTGCTTTTCAATTGCCTTAGTTCGATATTTACTTGCTTTACTTGCTTTCTATTCAATTTTTCTACTTGCTTTTTAAGATAGATTTATTTGCTTTCTTTTGTTTTAGTTTAATTCGTGATAAACAACCAACCTTTAAAACCAATTTAGTCTAGACATAAAGTTAGAAACCGTAGAAGAATACCAGGCACACAAATCCCTGTGGATTCGATCCCTAAATACTACAACTGATTAGCTGTGCACTTGCGGCTTTCATTTGTTTTGTTAAGGGTAAAACTTGTTCATTCACGCAGTTGACACGACATCAGACTATCACTTTGTTCGGCAAATGGTCCAATCGCGCTTTCTTAAAGTAGCTCATGTCTCATCTAAAGACCAACTGGCTGATGTACTCACTAAGTTACTACTGCGTCCACTGCGTCCACGACTTGAAGATTTGAATTGCAAGATTGGGCTCTCCAACGGTCGCTCATCTTGAGGGGCGTATAAGAAATAAATATGGATACTTGAATATCTTGTCTATATTTAGAGAATCTCGTGTATTACTAGGGTTCTTCTCTTCCTCACGTATCTACTCTTGTATATATATGTTGTACTTATTCTCTTATAATGCAATACACAATACTCATTTTCTCAACACTCTACACACACTCTACCCACACTCTATATGATCGTACGCCTTATCCTGATCTGTTACTTAATCTATCATCTTTATTGCCATTATAAATAGCAGAATATTTTCATTAGTGTAAAGATATGAAAATCATTGTAAAGGTTCTGAAAGAATAGATAAAGCCAGTTCGACAATTTCAGATATCAAGTTTTATCATGACTTCGATCTGAAACCATTAATCAATATCGTTTCTAAAGCAAGCGATCTATAAGTTTTACCTAACAAAAATCTCTGAGCTCCCTCTTTATAAACACCGATTTATCCCTTATTACCGGAACAACACTCAATTATCGTTAAACTAAATTAAATATAATATTAGTTTCACATCGATCCAAAACCTTTATAAATAACAAGCCTAAGATAAGTATTAATAACCAAACACAAGTAACGATTTAACCGTCGATTTATAAGATACATGGAAAGTCAACTAAAGATTTGACTTCGTACTGAGCTGGCAAGGAGAAGGCAAAAATCTGACTCTTTTAGAGGGTTTTTGAGTTTATATAAGAGGAAATTTGTTATTTTCTTTCTTATCCACTTTGTTGCTCTTAATTCGGAGAAAGATAGATTATGTGAAGAAGCATTGTTGTTTCCATTTACATTCTTCTATTGATTAAGTTTGATGATTGATCAGAATGATAATCTACAAGCTTTATTAAAGACATGCTTTTATTTTTTTAAACTCAAATTTGTTCACACATTGGTCCATTTTAGTAGAGTGATGCAAGTAACAAAGACAAAAACCGTCCAGGAAGTGGTAGAGAAATACCTATTTATAACCCAAACGCAATAAATCAAAATTGAAATTGCAACAATCTTGAGAAGTTAGTATAAATATAGAGGCGATATCTACATAATATAACACTACTTCCCATTCTCATTCACCCAAAACAGAAACCAGACAAAGAAAAATACAATGTGAGATTCACCATATATTTATACACACGATAAGACCATATAATTTACATTTCATATGATTAACAAATACTTGGAATGAGTAATTTAGGTTCTTCAGACAAATCCATCAAAACCTCTTCCACTAATTCCTCCAGCAACTTTAACTCTAATTCCTCTCCCATGGAATCCTTTTCAAATCCCAAACTCTCCGGTGAACCAATCCCTGCAACTTCAATCCTCACCACTTTATTCACTGCTAAACTGCTCAAGTCTCCATCTTCATCCCACCACCGATCCTCCACTCTTCCTTTACCGGTTAAACATTCTTGCATCCGGTTTACTATATAAACCCGCAATGTCTTACCAGAGAGAGCCATGGGACTACTACGTGGTCCGAGATAGCTAGGTGTTAGCTCCAAGAGCAGTGAGTTCACGAGGTCAAACACAAGCTTCTTCACGTTTGATCCTAGTCTTTGATGTGAGTTTGCGTAGCTGTCTCTCAGAGATGGGTCTAATGGGCTTTCTACGGAATACCATTTAGACAAAAGACTGTCCAAGATTGACGATGACGATGACTCTGACTCTTCATCAAGATCAGCTGCTGATAAGAGTGTGTTGATGAGGAGACGCAAGTCTTCTTCCTCGTCTCTTGTGAAAGTAGGAGAGCGTTTTGATGAGTAGCACCGAGCTACTGTTGAGTCTTCGAATGAAAAGTTCCGACCAATGGAGCCTATCGGAGGCGATTTGCCTAGTAAGTTGGATCTCATGGACATCATCTCCGGTTCTGTTTTTCCAAGATGTTCCGGTTTAATAAGGAATCCATATGAAACGAGATAAGGAAAAAGAGTGAAGCTTTTTAGATGAAAAAGCTTACCAAGAGAAGCAGATGATCTATTCAAAACAGAGGAATTAAAAAAGATTCCATCATCCTCATCAAAAGAAGTTTCCAAGACCGATATTGGACTCGGCTCATCACGCCACTCGCTAGAGTTTCCAAAAGTTGTCGACTTTGCAATTGATAAGCCTCCCTGTTGAGACACAACATAAGGAAAAAAAATATATCTTTGTTCGTAAATACAATCCAACATATGAATGGATTAAAATCAGCAAATGTGTTATATATGATTACAATACCTCCTGAGAATTCATGCTTCTGGCAGAGAAGGATGCATCAAATTCACCATTAGAACGAGAATCCAGGATTTCAGAGTTTACTACTTGGGATTCCTCATCCTTACTGGCTTTCTTGTTTCTTGAGAACAGAAAGTTTGAGACTTTACCTTTCAGAGACCATTTCAAGCTCTTTGACTTTGTCAACTCCTCAGGAGCTTTGGTTTTGCCATGAAGGGCCTTGTGACCAACACTTGTCGATGATTCAGGGAGAGATTTTGACCTCGTAAGGCTTTTAAGAGGCTTGAACCTGCTTTGTTCATTACCAGCTAAGCAAGATGCAGACACTCTAGGATCCAGTTGTTCATTACCATCGTTTGCTTCTTCTTCTTCTTCTTCATTTCTAAGATCTGAAAGTGCAAGCATTTCACCTAAAGTACTATTAGCGCCTTTCTTCTCTACAACTTTGGCCTCCTGCAGATTCTCACTGGAAGTTGCCATCAATGCCCATCTTTCAGAAAGCCGTTTCTTGGCCTCTCTGCAGACTGATGACGACTCTGGAGAACCCGAGGCTCTGCTAAAGGGTGAAGAAGAAGAAAAAGGGCTCTCGTACTTGTTGATATAATCCCATGAATGCCGAGAAACAGGTGACATGATTTCAGATTCTGGATAGTCATCTTCAAATCGGTTAAGAGAACTATCGTCGTTGGAGAAGAGAGAAGAATGTAAAGCTTCTTCTCTAAGCATCTGTCTATTCACCCTCCTAGCCACATCATTTGACTCATCCACAGGTAAACCTCTTGGAGATGTTGGACATGATGAAGCCCTTGTGACATGGCTACTAGGTTTCAGAACAACTATTCGAGTTGATTGCTTTGTCGGATGTTCTTCTTCAACAGGCCAATTGAACAAATGAAGACCATTTTCACTCTTCATACAGTCTCCCAAAGAATCAATGGCTGCTTCATTTCCTAACTTTGCATCATCAATGAACTTTGAAGGCTTCAATATAGTGATCCGCTTTGACTTCTCTGGGGTTGGTGGTGCTTTGGACTTGAAACTTTGGAGATGGTGAGAGAAGAAGTTATTCGACTCCTGCAAAAACTCGAGGAACAACTCCTTGTTGGAACTCAAATACTCCATAGCTTCTTGAAACTCCTTGGAATGTCGAAGTTTATCGTCTGTAACCAAACGTTTGGCCTCCAAGAACTTTTCACGGACCAAGTCCATCTTCTTCTTGCTTAAATCTTCCCCAGGTTTCTGCCAAATCTCATAGACATCTTTATATTCCCCCTGGCTTAAAGATCTCTTTAGCCGAGACTTTGAGCTGTTACTCCTCTGAGCAATTCCATTAGGTTGTGGTGTCTGAGGAAAGGAATCAAGACCCATTAGCTTTGCAACCAAATTCGTCGAACCGAGCTTAAATTCAATTTCTTTCGACATTTCCTCTTCAAGAAGCTTCTTCATCGGTGTTCCATTGACTCCAAAGGTACAATCATTCCTCAAAGCCTGCACTCACACAATCAACATAAGAGATGAACAAGTTCTTATTAGATAAAACAAAAACAATCAAGAGAAAGCAATTGTCTTCACAGGTATAAGAAACTCACAACGTTATCCTCTATTTGATCAAATTGATTCCTCTTGATAGACCCTGTATCATCATCATCATCAATTTCAACATCATGCCTTAAAGACTAAAACTTTAAAACCCCAAAAGGTTAAGCGACAGAGGAAACCTAACCATCATCAAAGTAGGGTTTATCAGTGAGCAATTTCTTTCCATTACCAACTGTTCCAAAATCGAATAGATTAACCATCCGACCCAAACATCCTGGAATCTGTCTCCCAACGCCGTGAGGCTGATTAACGTTTCTTCTTCGGTTCCGATTCATTTTTTCAACGCCTGAAACATCAAACAATTAAGTTAACAAAGTTAAACAAATAAACTTTCTTAAGCAAGTCCAAGAAGAACCAATGAATAGTTTTAAGTACACAAGACAAACCAATAAGTTATTTAGAGGAGAAAGCTTGGGAATCGAAAAGAGACCCTTTGCTGAATTTTTGTGTTCTTACAAAAAGACTTGGAGTTTGAAAGAGATTATGAAGGAAAAAAAAAACAAAAATCTTGGGAAATAAAAGAAAAAATCTAGAGAATTAAGAGCAAATAAATTTCGTCGAATCAGAAGCATTAATGACACCAACTTTGGACCCTCGAATCAAAAATCATAAAGAAGTTAACTTCCAGTAGCGTTTACAAACGCAAACGTAGCAATTGCGCTACCGACACCACAAGAATTAAGAACTGAGAGAAAGAAAGAAAAAAGGCAAAAAGAGAGGCGAACTATCACGGAGAACGTTAAAAAGGGAAAGAGATCGGAAAAGAGCAAAAAATCAGGAAAAGTCTTAGCTTTTCTTCACCGAACATTTCGCAAAAAACAACTGATTAAAAAGTAGAATTAAAGTTTCCACGAAAACGTTTGCTTGAGTATAGAGTAAAAACCTCTCTGCAAGAATCTGCATTTCCCGGTGAAAAATCTGCCGGAGATTAGATTCGTCGGAGTGAAGGTCAGTTTTTTCGATTTTAGACGATAAAGATGGAAGCTTTTTGTTTTTTTTCAGTTGAGACTTTTGAGTCAAAGAAGAGTTTCACCGACGCAATGTCGGACGCGAAACGCGTAAGACTAAATGCGATTAAATTGAAGGCGACAGGTACGGAAGTGGATGATATAAAACGAGAGAGATAGAGAGAGAGTGTGTGTGTGTGTTGTGTTGTCCATGGATAATGGAGCAGGTAAAGGTTACGACTTTGGAACACAAAACAGAGTTAGGTTTTTTTTTCTTTTTATGAAACGCGTTTCTAATTATTATTGTATTAATAATTATTGATGTCGAAGATTTAATTATTTGGATGATTTACATACAATATAGGAATATTCAGATTTCCTTAAGCAGACCACGTTTGGACTAATATATGTTCAAACTGTTAATTTATTTTGTTTCTTATTTGAAACTAAAAATAAAAGTCTTACTCATGAATAATGATGTAGAAATAAATTGGAAAATTTTGGTCAAATTAAATTTATTTTCTATATACAACAAATACAGAAAAAATCGAATTGAATTAATTGTTAGGAGAAAATATAGTGAGAAACAAAATGAAACCAGAAAAGTAGGAATAGTTGGAATCATTGCGAGCTTATTAAGGCATGCAAAAAATTTAAATTTGAAATTTTTAGAGTGTCTTTCAACTATACGTTAATGGAATAATAATTATGAACCCATGCTTTCATGATTCTGCAAGAGATTTTATTATTTTTGTTTGTATTTATATATAATGCATTCCATTATTTTGTGGGGAATATCGTTTATTACCTATTTGATGGGCTTCGAATTTATTTGATAGGGTACAGACTACAGAGTTAGAGAAATCATTAAATCGTAGGGGCAAAAATGGAACTTAAAAATTCTTGGGCTACCGCATAATTATCTAGCAACTATAACAACTTGCTTAGTAAAGACTACATTATAGTTATAATAATTTCATGATTTATTATATCAATAGTACTATCTGTAAATACCAAATACTCTTCAATCATTGTAGCCTTTTCCTCAAAGTTTTTAAATCTCAAAAGCCTAAGAGGGAATACTCTTCAATCTTTGTTTTTTTTCTCGTACAACAAGAAGGACACACATTATCTCTTTCTCATATAGTTCAAAACTTCAAATCAACTTAATCATATGTTACAACCCCTTTTGTATGCGGTTTTCTTTATTTCTTTATTTTGGTCACCCACATTTTTAAATAAAGTTTCGGTAAAAAAATAGTTCCCAGGAACAAGTAGATTAATATTCAAAATCTATAGAATATCGAATATTATATTGTTGCAAACTATGAAAAATACTCGAATGTTAATTCCCTATCTGTACTTCCTAACTCTATTGTGAAGTCGAGCCATTTACCATTGTACCACCATAAATTATTTAATATTAGAATTTGTTATTGTATATGTATATGTGAGTAAAATTGTGGAGAATGTTAAGCTCTAAATCTATGTGATGATATGTTGTAGAGTGTGTTGTTGTCTTCATTTTAATATGAACTGTATTATAATAAAACCACCAACCCATCATGCATGGTATTTTGTTTACATATATATATATATATTTATATATTTATTTCAACTGTTGTAGCATAAATATAC
This sequence comes from Eutrema salsugineum, assembly GCF_000478725.1. Lineage (NCBI taxonomy): Eukaryota > Viridiplantae > Streptophyta > Magnoliopsida > Brassicales > Brassicaceae > Eutrema > Eutrema salsugineum. The sequence goes on along the minus strand of NW_006256852.1, from coordinate 575,969 downwards.
TATAGACTATATAGTATATTGTTTTCACCTATCATTCATGTCTCGGCAGGCAGCAACTATACGTCGCAATTTTTATTCTGCCATGAATCATATGTTTTGAATTATTTACATTTAAAAATAGAAAATTCTTAAACTAATATTAAAAGCTAGAATTCTCTTTGCTGGCACAAAGATTTGATGCTTATGTTGCTTTGTATAGCTGTGACTCTGAAACATTTTTCTTTTTGTTGGTTTAAAATGGCTTTGTAAACTGTAACGCTGGGAATGTTTATATAGATTGTCTCCAATTGTATACGAGCCTGACAATTCAATTTTGAGACGCTCAAAAGTCTATAGCCTTGTTACTGATCAATCTAACAGTTAGCAGATATTCGAGAAACGATCGAAATTATTGAGAATTAGTATTACAAAAAACAAAAACAGAAAACTATAATGACTCACACGTTGAACCAATATATGTCGGTTAAATCGATTTCTGCAGACCAACTATACAAAATCGATTTCTTGGGTTCATTGTTATAAAACTCTGATGTTCACTTGCTTTCGTTGAAGTTTCCTTCTTCAATTGTATCTTCAATATTGACTTTTTGTTCTTGCTTCATTTGATCATTGACTTAATTCGACGTTATAGAATCACTTGTTTTTCGCGGTGTGGCCTTAGTTATAACTAAGTAAACCAAATAAAATGTCTTAGAAAAAGAGATTGTCTCATAAAGATCGATCTTTCGTTTTAAATAGAAACACAGACATGAGACATATAACTTCTATATATGCATGTGGTTTATATTTTTTGTCGACAATCCATCTTTCTAAGGCATACGGTTTATATAGAACCGAGTTTATGTCCAAATCCTGAGATTTGTAGTCATTAGATACTAATAAGTGTATTTTTGCAATCAGCATGGAACATGGATGGTAATGTCAGACTAATTTAGTCGTGGCAGGCTCCCTCTCTTCTCTAGGTCTTTGTCGATCTTTCCTACGGAATATATTGTGATTCCATAAAGACCAGCACTAGGGATCAACTATGGAGAGCACTGGGAATGTTGCTGTTTATGATGACATAGACAATCACAGAACCAAGTTGACACATATACGATTATAATCAACACTGACGGCTTAACGAAGAAGAAAAAATCTGTCAATATCTAATCAAGAGTTTTATGCGGAAGCGTTTAAACCGAAAACATAGCTTAGTCCGGTTTAGCGATAAATATGATTCGGTATGATTTGAAAACGGATGCAGAGATCGGGGAAGAGATCACAGATGGAAATCAACCACTTATCACCGTTCAAATGCCTTTCTAATTGATCTCTCCAAGTTTTCTCTCTCTAAAACGTTTTCTCTCTCTTCTGTAATTTCTTTGTTTACCAACAGTCACAAACTGTTGTAAACAGACACAAAATTCTCTCTGCAATGTCTCATATATATACATATTGAAGATATACAATTTGAAGAGTCACAACTCTTCATATAGGGAAGTTATAAGAACCAATTTCTCATAACTACTGGTTTAATCAAACCAGTTTGGTATGCTGCCAAATCATGGGCACAAACCGACCATAAACCAATATCTCCCACTCGCACATGATAGGGAGCATAACAAGCATTGAAGAAATATTAGAGACTAAGCTTGAGAATCGTAAATTGGAAATCATATGGCAAATGAACCGTGCGACCCTTGCGAATACACCTACACTTGGGAGCTAAAATATGCACCTGTTAGGGATACATACAAGCTACAACCCTAAGAAAAAAAAAATTTGAATTTCAGCATGTCTCGCCGTTTCCCAAACTCATTTGTCTTTTATATCAGCCATAACATATCTTATCCCTAAAGCATATGTTGGACATTTTCTTACATCATTTGTTCACTATATACAAACTCCAGTTGAGTGATATAGTGGCTGGCCAGCAAACACATATGTCAATATAAAAACAAACAGTTTTCCCTTCCTTTCTCATGTCTATCGGATCTGAACTAACTGCTTTCCTAGCATGTTTCATAAGGCTAATTATTTCATCACTGTCGAAAAACATACTAAAGTAGCAAACATTAGCTCATCCCTTCAAAACATAGCCGAAGGTTCAAGGGTAACCTTGGAACCATAAATAAGTTAATAGGAATTCACATTGCAAGAGATAGGGATTATAAAAAAAAATATCACTTGCTTCCTATATGGTCGTATTAGCACATGTGGTATGACTCACATGCTATAGCGATTACCTCTTCTTTTAAGAGTATTGTCCTTTTGAATAAACCAAGCACCGCTATATGGATCAAGCTACTACCAGCTCGCTTTCTAGCGCCTGATTATGTATTTATCCAGCTATGCCAAATATTCATGATTTTGGGACAATCATGATCGATATTTGAAAAAAAATATCTCATCTTAACTTCTTATTAAGGCGACATTGATAAGTTATATAAAGCAAGCTCCCACTAGCGCCAAACTCATCACGTCTCATCTTAGCCTTTCACAAAGAAATCTAAGGCGATTGTTCATGTGAGTGAACCAATCTCTAACTTGGGGACACTTCTCAAAATTTATATGTAAGTATGCAAACTAAAAGAGACCATTGTAAAATGTTTGAAATATCCTTAGATATGTATTAAATATCAAACATAAATACAATGTCAAATAACAAAGCTCCATTATTACATACATCAAACTCTACGCAAACCTAACGCTCGAAGGAACACATCTCTAGGAATGGGCTTAGTAAATGGATCAGCGACCATCCTATGCGTAGATATGTACTTAAGGACCACTTCTTTCTTTGCCACAATGTCTCTAACGAAATTATTCTTAATTTCAATGTGTTTTGTCCTTCCATGATACTTGGAGTCCTTCATGTAAGCGATACAAGCTTGACTATCACAATGGATAGTCACAGGACACGAAGCCTCTCTTGTGACTTGTAAGCTCTCTAAGAACCTCCTTAGCCATACAGCCTCTTGAACTGATGCTGAACATGCAATGAACTCAGCTTCCATCGTGGATAATGCTGTACAAGACTGCTTTTTGCTACTCCAAGTAATAGCACCATCACTGAGTAAGAAAGCATATCCTGAAGTTGACCTACGCTCATCCAGATCGCCAGCCCAATCGGCATCTGTATAACCCGTCAAGCGTAAAATCACTTCCTTGATAACACAAGGAATAGTCCATTTTCCCCTTCAAGTATCTGAGGATCCTCTTCACTGCCATCCAGTGTTTCTTCCCGGGATTTGATTGGTAACGACTTACCAAACCAACCGAATAACAAATATCCGGCCGGGTGCACATCATGGCATACATCAAACTGCCTATAGCACTAGAGTATGGGACTCCTTCCATCTCTCTTTTCTCATCATCGGTCTTAGGGAACATATTACGGCTTAGGCCTTCACCTTTTGCGATTGGGGTTTCAATGGGATTACAGTCAAGCATCTTAAACCTTTCAAGGATTGTTAGAATGTAAAACTCTTGTGAAAGAGCCAGTAATTTCCTTGAACGGTCTCGGTGTATCTTAACACCAAGTATGTAATCAGGTTCTCCCATATCCTTCATCTCGAAATGAGATGATAACCATTGCTTAACGGTTATTAGAAACTCCATATCATTTCCAGCTAATAAGATGTCGTCAACATAAAGAGATAGAATTACAAAGGATTGTCCAGTACTCTTGACGTAGACACAATGGTCTTCACTAATCATCGTAAACTCATAAGATGTTATAGCTTGATGAAAACGAAGATACCATTGCCTAGAAGATTGTTTTAGGCCATATATTGAACGTCTGAGCTTACAAACTTTGTGCTCCTGGCCTTTTACAACAAACCCAGCAGGTTGTTGCATGTAAATATTTCTTCTAGTTCCCCGTTAAGAAACGCAGTCTTAACGTCCATCTGATGCAATTCTAAGTCTAGTCCGGCAACTATAGCTAGAATAAGGCAAATTGAGGCAAACCTCACCACAGGTGAAAACGTTTCCTCATAATCTATACCCTCCTGTTGGTTATATCCTTTCGCTACTAAGCGAGCCTTGTACCTATCTATGGATCCATCCGCCTTACGTTTGATCTTGAAAACCCATTTGTTTCCGATTGCTCGACGTTCAGGCGGAAGATCAACCAAGTCCCAGATATGGTTAACTTTCATAGATTCTAATTCTTCTCCTATTGCACTATTCCATTCAACTGAGTTTGGGCAAGAGAGAGCCTCTTGAACTGATCTAGGCTCTTGATTATCATGTAGAGCAACCATAAAAGCTTCCCCTTCAATCTCAAAACGACGTCTAGGAACTTTTCCACGGTTACTTCTACGTAGCTCAGACTCTTGTGCTTCCTCCATAGAGGAATCACCAACCAATGTCTCTCTCCTACTAAGTTGTGATAGTTCATGTGAACTTTCATCAACTTCCATGAATTGGTTAGTAGAAGGAACACTAGTTGTCTCTACTATCTCTTCGAGATGAAGCCCTTTATCAACCTCTCCCCTTCTAGGAAAATCATTTTCCAAGAACGTCACATCTCGTGATTCGATTTCTGTTACACTTCCATCTGATTGTTCGCCGATAAGGACATAACCTTTAGAATGCTCAGAGTATCTTATGAAGATACACTTCTTTCCTCTAGGACCCAATTTTCCATGAGGATGAAAAATATCGCGAACAAATGCTGCAGACCCCCAAGGTCTCAGATGCATTAGGTCGGGTTTTCTTCCCGTCCATAATTCATAAGGAGTAGTAGTAACAGATTTGGAGGGCACAAGGTTAAGTATATAGGCAGCAGTCAGTAATGCATCCCCCCAATATGAAATTGGAAGGTTAGCCTGCGCCATCATAGACCTAACCATTTCAAGAAGAGTTCGGTTTCTTCTTTCCGCTACACCATTTTGTTGTGGTGTATAAGGGGTAGTCAATTGTCTGACAATACCCTTTTCATCACACAGTCTTTTGAACTGTTCAGATAGATATTCACGACCTCGATCCGTTCTTAAACACTTGATCGTCCTTTCCAACTGATTCTCGACCAAAATGATATATCGTCTAAAGCACTCTAGTGCTTCTGACTTATGTGAAATTAGGAACACATACCCGAATCGAGTGAAATCATCTATAAAAGTGATGAAATATGAAGCTCCATGCCTCGCCCTCACATTCATCGGACCACATATGTCTGAATGAACTAATTGCAATGGAAATTCAGCTCTAGTCGCTTTTCCAAATGGTTTTCTTATTGCTTTTCCAGCCAAACATGGTTCACATGTGTCAAGATCAATTCAGGCTAGTGAACCTAGAAGACCTTCTCTAGCCAATCTATTCATTCGATTGACTCCAATGTGACCAAGTCTAGAATGCCACACATTCATTTCAACATTTTCAGAACTTGTGACATATGAAAAACAATTATCAACATTACTTCTAGTAGTAACATTTGTAGTACAATCAAGTACAATAAAACCATCACAAGCGTAACCAGAACCAAAGAACACAGACCCTAGAGAAATGTGCAAACACATGTCATGGAAGTTCAAACCAAATCCTAACTTAAGTAGAGCCAGAGACTAAGTCCCGACGGATTTCAGGAGCATACAAGACATCATGTAATATGAGAGTTTTTCCGCCACGCATGTGTAGCTGGCAAGTGCCGATACCCTGAACAGCAACTTTGGAGTTGTTTCCCACATACAACCATCTTGTACCTTTAGGCACCCGTCGGTACTCTACAAATGCTTCTCGACTTCTAGCTACGTGGTCTGTTGCTCCTGAGTCTACAATCCACGAAGGATGAGATTCTGTAAGCATTACACAACTAGAAACATAAGCATATTTGCAAGTAGAGTTTAAGGATAATACCTTCTTTGCCTCAGTGCATTCACGAGCAAAGTGACCCAATGAGCTACAGTTGTAGCACTTCATTTTGGTCTTATCCTTCTTGCCTCCACGCTTGCCACGCTTGGCATCTTTCTTTTGTCTCTTAAGTTCAGACTGGTAGGGTGCCTTGTGTCCCATGTTACATTTCTTGCGTTTCAAACCTGAGTTTGAATTCGTAAATTTGGCCTCGCTAAAGGATTTAGAAGCCTCTAAGCGTTCATCCTCTAACTCAAGATGACGTGATATATCTTCAAATGTTTTCACATTTTCATTGTGCGTCATCTAAACCTTCATATGGTCCCAACTTTCAGGCAACGAGCGGAGAACCGCTTGGACTTACTGTTCATTAGACATAATCTGACCAGCATTTTTGAGCTCTCTAATCATGTTTGACATGACTCTAAGATGCTGCCTCATCGATTGATTTGGGCGCTTCTTATAATCATTAAACCTTTGATTAAGTCTCCTAAGTTTGGTTGCCGATGTGGCACCAAACTTATCTTTCAAGGCCTCCCACATGCCTTTTGCAGTTTCGTACTCTTCAAACTCACACATGAGATCATCTTGCATACAACTCAACAATGTGATACGAGCGATGCTATTCTTTCTTTTCCAGACAACATATGTCTGCTGATCTTTCTCATGTTGAGCCGTAGTACCCTGCTCAGGCTCTTCCATGTGATGGAAAAGAGTCTCCTTAACCTCTTGCTCCTCGAGGACATACTGGACTTTCCGATACCAAATATCGTAATTGTCACCATCCAATTTGTCTCCTCGGTTGAGCTCAGCAATGATGTTCTTACAAGCAGACGACATACCTTTGAACATCTTAGAGACATTATTTCTTTGCATACTCTTAACATATAACATATAATTTTGCCATGAACACAAACTAATAGAAAATAACTCAATTTTGATATGAGATCGAGAGTTCACTATGTTCCCAATCATCACCCATATCAAAACTTTGTTATACTAAATTAATTTGTTCCATACAAAATTTTAAGTTCTAAACTAATCAGAACTCCCACTTGATCAAAGTATTTTATACAGAAATTAACAAATAAAATATGTATAAAAAAAATTGATCCAAAAAAAAAAATAGAAAAAAATAAAAAAAAATTGTCAAATTTTTTTTTTTGCGGGTATTGTTCATCATCTTCTTCAAAGAGATTGTTAAACAGCAAAAAATAATTTCGAAACTTTCAACCCTTATATCTCCCTAAATACGTAACCAAATCATGCGTTCTATATATCAGTCGAAAGATAATTTCAATATCTATGCACGGAAACTAAAATCACGTAATTCCGAATTATAGATAGAGAGATATGGACGAAACAATAGTTTTGGTTTTTCTCACTAATTTTCGAAATTCATGTAAACTATTGCGGTTCTCAAAGTGATATTTTCCAGAATCATTCAAGCCTATATGAAGAATATATATGCAAAGTTTCAATCCATTTCATTATTTATTCACGAATTCACCATTTTCAATCATTTAAGCATTAACCATTTTCTCCAATTCATCATGAACAAGTATGATTGACACATAACCGTTTTAATTCATGATTACTATGAACGTGTTCATTCCAGAACCGAATCCTAATGCTCTGCTACCAATGTAAGATTTTTATGCGGAAGCTTTCTCTCTCTAAAACGTTTTCTCTCTCCTCTGTAATTTCGTTGTTTACCAACAGTCACAAACTGTTGTAAACAGACACAAAATTCTCTCTGCATATAGGGAAGTTATAAGAACCAATTTCTCATAACTACTGGTTTAATCAAACCAGTTTGGTATGCTCCCAAATCATGGGCGCAAACCGACCATAAACCAATACACCTTCAATCCATTTGCTTGGAATGAATGTGAAGTGAGTTTTAGTTATTTTCTTCTTTTTTTACCACTTCTGCGTCCACCTCATACAAACTGACACTTTTATTTATTTATTTATTTGTCTCTTATTTTCTTTTACAAAATTAAGTTTGATCAAATGCAAGTTATTTCTTGTAATACTTTTAATCAAATATAAGAACAAGAGTAGCTCTATCGGTTGATCTTAGGTTGTCCTTGCAAGGAAACGTGATCATGATCATGTTTTGGGTTGAAGTCCCACCACAAATTGGAATGAGACTAGTTTACTTTGTTACGGTCTCTGATCCATGACACTATGGTTTTAACTGTTAACTTTTTAAGGTCCATAACTCATAGGTTACAAGTGGCGACAAAGGGAAATTGACATAACGAAAAAATGAAGCGAAAAAAAGCGACTCGTAAAGCGATTTCCAATAACGGTCATATTTCCCCCTCTGTGGGGCTTTTTCCGGCCACGATCTCCACGATAATGGGTTATCCATGTGCCGGTTTCACTCCGTGGTGCACGTCTTCCAGATTTTTCGATCTGCAAGCCACGTTCTCTTGCGGTTTCTCATCCAAACAGGGAGTTCGGAGTTTTGAATCTCGAAAACCGCCATGGCGCAAATCTTATATATTCTCTGTTCTTTTACAGTTTTCTTCTCAGATTCACTCCAAATTTCCAATGGGTGATAATCTTAGACAGAGAATGCAGAATATTAATCTCGGAATTGATGACGAACCAGTGCTCTTCCCTACGACGCTGCTCAATCAAGCCTCCACAACGAACCAGTTCTCTCTCGTGGTCGTGCCTCTCAATCCCAAAAAGCAAAATCTAAGAGCAATGATTTCCGCACTCCCTCGGGTTTGGGGACTTGAAGATGCAACTTCTGGTCGGATTATTGGACACAATCAACTCCAATTTCTCTTCCGATCTGAAGACATGATGAATCTGGTGCTACAACGTACTCCATGGTCCTTTGCCGATTGGATGGTGACAGTTCATCGTTGGATGCCAAACTTAACCGAGACCTCTCGTAAAATGTTACCATTCTGGATGCAGATCCGTGGTATACCAATCCAGTTCTTGTCCCGTCAGACGATAACCTTCATTGGCGACTTGTATGGTCAAGTTATTGGTGTCGATTTTGATGAAAATTCGACGCGTGTTGACTTTGTTCGTGTTCGGGTGCTGTGGAACTCTGATATTCCCCTGCGATTTCAGAGGATTTTTCAATTTGAGAATGGAATCAATACCATCCTCCGTTTCAAATTTGAGAGACTCCGCAATTTCTGCAAACGTTGTGGTTTGCTCTCTCACGACAAAAAGGATTGTCCTCTTCGCCTGGAAGATGGCGATTTCTCAGATTCCGATGGTGATGGTGATGATAATGGAGGGAATGATCCAGATCAAGGTCTTGCGATGGACAATTCTACAAACCCATCACCTCCTAACACCACAGTACTTAACACAATTCCCTCAACAACACCTCTTTCTACTGATGTGGTGGATCCTCTTATCTCCAATATCACTGAAGCGGCAACTCTGGAGGATATGCGTCTGAGAGCACTTCGATGGCAAGGGGGAAAGTCAGAGAAGATGAATATCAGGAGATGTTTGGTGATGATGTAGGCGTTAACAAGAGGAAGCGTCTAACGATAGGAGATGATCATTCTTCTCCGACTGCTCTTGATCTGGTGGACGTGTGCCCGATCAAGAAACGAGACTGTGGTGAGCCTTCTCAAAGCTCAAACCCAGGATCAGATGAAATAGACAGAGGCGCGGGGGCCCGGTACCCTCATTGTTCCCAATATGAAGATATGCTCCTGGAACATACAGGGGTTGTGTGGCTCACTGTCGGAGCCTCGTTTGAAAGAATTGTGTCGCAAGTTCAGTCCTGATTTGTTTTTTCTTATTGAAACTATGAATGTTACCGATGTTGTTCGTGATGTCGCCGTGTCATTAGGTTATCAGAATGTGTTTTGTGTCCCTCCCCTTGGTAGAAGTGGAGGATTAGCTATCATATGGAAGCAAGATGTGTCAGTTAGTCGTATTTATGAAGATGTAAGGCTTGTTGATCTTCTGGTCAGTTTTAATGGAATGGATTTCTACTTATCGTGTATCTATGGTCATCCTATTCAAAAACACCGTCATGAGCTTTGGGAATGCATTGAACGAATTGGGGTAACACGAGACGGGCCTTGGATGTTAATGGGGGATTTTAATGACATCCTTTCCAACGAGGAAAAGATTGGTGGTCCTGCTCGTGAAGAATGGACTTTTCAGAACCTCCGCAACATGTATACCACATGTGACTTGGTGGATCTTAGACATACGGGTGATCGGTTCTCATGGGTTGGACAACGTCATACACACACAGTCAAAGAATGCTTAGATAGAGTTGCTGTGAACTCAGAGTGGCTGGCTAGTTTCCCTGCATCTGAGACTGAGTTTTTAGGCCTTTAGGGTTCTGATCATAGACCGCTCCTCACTCGCATTGCAATTGTAACTTCATCAGCTCCTAAGCGTTTTCATTTTGACAAGCGCTTGATTCAAAACAAAGATTTCAAGCACTATGTGGCTGATGGCTGGAATTCGCTCAACCTGTCTCCCAACTGTTCTATTACAGACCAGATCAGAGAGTGCAGAAAATCTTTGTCACTTTGTCGTCGAAATTCATCAATAAATTCAGCAAAAAAGATTGAATCCTTGCAACTAGATCTTGATTTTGCTTTACAAAGTTTGGGATATAGGCGTTCTCTGATTCCTTCTCTGCAAAGGCAACTTGCAGCTGCTTACCGAGAAGAAGAATTGTATTGGAAAGCCAAAAGCCGTAATACTTGGTTATCAGTTGGGGATAGTAACACCAAATACTTCCATGCTTGCACTAAATCCAGATATGCAAGGAACAGATTGCATTCAATTCAAGATGCTACAGGGGGTATCTATAGAGGTGATAAGGACATTGGAATACATGCTGAGAAATTTTTCCAGAGTATTTATACCTCCTCCAAGAATCCAGTTCATGAAGTCTTGTTTAATGACTTCCAAGCTTCTGTAACTACGGATATGAATGATCATCTCACTCGGGAGTTCACTGATAAAGAGATTTTCGATGCCATTTGTTCAATTGGATCGGATAAATGCCCTGGTCCAGATGGTTTTACAGCCAGATTCTATCAAGAGTGTTGGGATATTGTAGGCACAGATGTTATAATGGAGGTACGTCGTTTCTTTGCTACAAGCTCTATGAGGCCTGGAGTTAATCATACTAATATATGTATGATCCCCAAGATTACAAAGCCCAATACTCTCTCTGATTATCGGCCAATAGGACTCTGCAATGTTCTATACAAAATAATCTCTAAACTCTTGGTGTTACGGCTAAAAACGCTTCTGCATCGGATTGTGTCTGAGGAACAAGCAGCGTTTATCCCAGGCAGGATGGTTTCTGATAATGTTCTTGTTGCAAATGAATTGATGCATTCTCTTAAGGCCAGGAAACGTGTGTCTAAGACATATATGGCTGTGAAGACTGATATAAGCAAGGCTTATGATCGTGTTGAATGGAATTTCTTGGAAAGAACTTTGCAGGCGTTTGGATTTTGCAATACCTGGGTTCAATGGATTATGGCTACAGTCAGAACCGTCAGTTACTCTATTTTGATTAATGGCAATCCAAAAGGAATGATTCACCCTGAAAGAGGCTTAAGACAAGGGGATCCATTGTCCCCTTATCTCTTTATACTTTGTGCAGATATACTCAGTCATCTCATCAAGCAAGGTGTTCGCCAGGGTAATATCAGAGGTATAAAGATTGGAAATGGGGTTCCTCCGATCACACATTTATTGTTTGCAGATGATTCTATCTTTTTCTGTCAAGCAAACAATCGGAATACAAAGGCTCTCAGAGATATCTTCTCGGTTTATGAAAGAAGTTCAGGGCAAATGATTAACACCTCTAAATCCATGATAACTTTTGGAAGTAGAATCCCTGGAGACTTACAGCAACGTCTGAAAAACATTTTAGACATACAAAACCAAGGCGGAGGGGGTAAATATCTAGGTTTGCCAGAACAGTTTGGGAGAAAGAAATCTGAAATGTTTAAGTACATTACAGATGCAGTTAAGAAAAGAACGTCTTCTTGGAGTTCGAAGCTTCTATCCCCTGCTGGAAAAGAGGTTCTGATTAAATCTGTTGCAGTCTCTATGCCAGTGTATTCTATGTCATGTTTTAAAGTACCATCAGGAGTTGTGAAAGAAATCTCAAGTCTCATTTCTAAATTTTGGTGGGAGAAAGAACAAGATAAATGTGGGATCTCATGGATTGCCTGGAAGAAACTACAGAAGTCTAAGAAGGATGGAGGATTGGGTTTCAAAGATCTAGAGAAGTTTAATGATGCACTTCTTGAAAAACAGGCCTGGAGACTACTTAAGTACCCAGATACACTCTTCGCCAGATTGTTTAAGGCAAAATACTATAACCATGGATCTCTGCTGGATGCTAAACCTCAACGATACCAATCTTATGGGTGGTCTTCAATATTGGTGGGGCTTGAGCTTCTCAAGAAAGGAATACGATACAACGTTGGTAATGGTACAGACATCAAAGTGTTTCAGGATAACTGGATCCCATCCGATCCCCCTCAGCCTGCAACCGGTTTACAAAATAATCAAATGCTGGTATCGGACCTTATTTCTATGACTTATGGTCATAAAAGATGGGATGATCATCGTCTGCAAATCGTGCCATTACAAGATCAAGTTCAGATCAAGAACATTTTCCTCTCTCAAGTACAAGCAAGGGATAAGATTATTTGGCACTACACGAAGGATGGAGAGTATTCTGTCAAAACTGGGTATTATTTGGCTCGTAAACTTGAGGATCCTGATAATAATCTCATCTTGCCACCCCATGGTGATCCTCTCTTAAAGAACAGAATCTGGAAGTTGAAACTAGTTCCCAAATTGAAACACTTCCTATGGAGGATACTTTCTAAGGCATTGGGTACTTCAACACGTCTCATTACTCGGGGTATTCAAGTGGATCCAACCTGTCATCGCTGTGGTTTGTCAGATGAAACTATCAACCATTTATTATTTGAATGCCCCTTCTCTCATATGACGTGGAGACTGAGTGGTCTACCGATTCCGTGTCTCTTTCAACCTTCATCAAACATGGAAGACAATTTCAAAATTCTGCTAGATCTTCAATCGGCTAATGGGCTAACAAAACAACAAAAACTTTTACCTTTCTGGCTGATGTGGCGCCTCTGGAAATCAAGAAACAACCTCCTCTTCAGAAAACAAATTCCAAACCCCTCAAGAGACGTCTTTATTGCTTTGGCAGATGTTAATGAATGGCTTCTTGCTAATACAGAGGATTCTACACCTACTCTTTCGGACACCTCAGAAAATCGTTCACATTCACAAGGATGGTGTATCCCTTGTACCGGCTTCCACAAGTGCAACTTTGATGCTGCTTTTGATCCTTCTTCAAAAATATCTTCAGGAGGTTGGATAGTTAGAGACGCTTATGGCAAACATTCTTATTGGGGAGCAATCCATCTTGGACTTTCAAACTCAGCTTTAGAAGCGGAAGGAAAGGCCTTATTGACGGCTATGCAGAATACATACATGCGGGGATATCGTGATGTTATTTTTGAAGGGGATTGCCAAAACTTAATCGATATTCTTAAGGACCAAGGTCAAGACTATGCTATTCATAATCTCTGCATGGAGATCAAGCTCTGGGGATCCAAATTCAACTGCTTACGATATAATTCAGTGCCGCGTCAACACAATATACCTGCTCACCACTTGACCAAAGCTCTTCCTGTTGGCTCATCTTTTTATTCAAGTAGTACTAATCCGCCTTTATGGTTGTCTGTTCTTCTCAAAAACGATTATGTATTTGCTTACAATAGTCAGTAGTATAAGTTTTATTTCGCCGAAAAAAAAAAAAAACTCATAGGTTACAAAACAAAATAAATAAATAAATAAAAAATGAAATTCGTATTGTTCTTAAGGTTACAGAACCGCTCTTCGAGCCTAGTCTTGCAGTATGACGGTAATACAGTGGATTTTGCTATATGAAATAGCTATGCGCTTAGTTACAGATTGCACCCAAGGTAAACGAAGCGATATTATTCGTATAATTGAGATATCTGTTGGAGATTTAAGTGTTACAAATATTTTAGTGAATTATTATAACTCTGGAGAATATGGTTATTCTCCAAATATTGTAACTCTTGAGAATATATTTATTCTCCAAACATTGCAACTTTTGAGAATATGGTTATTCTTCAAACATTGCAACTTTTAAGAATATGGTTATTCTCCAAACATTACTCTTGAGTTTTATTGGTTATTTTGAACCATTGCAACTGTTGGGACTATGGTTATTTTAAACCATTGCAACTGTTGGGATTATGGTTATTTTGAACCATTGCAACTATTCTTTGTACCCCTGGAAACTCTATAAAAGGTAGAAAAATCTTTGGAGAGATGAAATAAAAAATGTTTTTGCAAACTACAATCATAAAACAACATAATAACAAAGCACATAAAAACTTTTTGTGTATCTCTTGTATCTTAGCCTAGAACAAGAGGAAAGCTTTGATTGCCTTATCCTACAAGGGATTTCGTGTAACTCAAAGCTTTGATAAAGGTCGAAATACTCTTTAAGGAAAGTGCTTCGTACATGATTCAATCATTATCCAAGTTCACAATTTATCAAGTTCAGGGTTCAACCACAACATTCTTAAAGAGTATTTACTTGTGAACTATGGCTGGTGTATCTGTGCGAGAGATGACGTCTAAGTTTGGAAAGTTAGAAAAATTTGAAGGAATAGATTTCAGAAGATGCACTTTCTCCTCACGACGCTTAATGTAGCATATGTTCTGAGCATGCCAATGCCTACTGTACCAAAAGATGCAGAGAACAAGTCTTTGGAGGATACAAGGAAGCAACTTAAATGGGAAAACGACGATTACATATGCCGTGGCCATATTCTCAACGGTATGTCGGATTCACTCTTTGATGTCTATTAGAATGTCGAGTCCGCAAAAGAGTTGTGGGATTCATTAGAATCAAAGTACATGGCCGATGATGCTTCTAGTAAGAAGTTCCTCGTAAGTAATTTTAGTAATTACAAGATGTTTGATTTTAGGCCTGTTATGGAGTAGTATAATGAACTACTCTGTATCCTAGGGTAATTCACCCAACACAACATGAAGATGGATGGATCCATCTCGGTGTCGAGTATTATCGACAAGTTACCACCTTCATAGAAAGATTTCAAACACATGTTGAAACACAAAAAGGAAGAGTTGTCTCTTGTACAATTTGGTAGCCACTTGCGTATAGAGGAATCTCTAAGAGTGCAAGAGGGAGGAAAACCTAATAAAGAGGTTGGTTATTCTTCCATTAATATGATGGAAGAAAGTGGGAGTTCTAAGAAAAATAAGGGGAAGAAACGCTCCTTTAACAACAACACTAACAGTGGCTTTAACAAAAGGCTTAAGAGCGTTTGTTGGATTTGTAACAAGCCGTATCATTTCAAACGTGACTGTCGGACAGCGAATGATAAGAATAAAATGGGACAAAACCATTTGGGCCAAGTGTCTAAGGACCAAAGCCCATTTTCTCATCAAGGTCAGATTTCTGTTATTGATTCATATTCAAAAGTGAATTATGTATCAAAGATTTCTGAGGCATTTTATGTGCAGGATGATGAAGTGTCATGGTGGATTGACTCGGGTGCAACAACACATGTTTGCAAGGATCGTGGCTGGTTCAAGTCATATGAACCGGTTCAAGATGGGTCCATACTTCATATGGGCAACGAGTCAACCGCTCTTATCCTAGGCCGTGGAAAAGTGGTGTTAGAATTTAGTTATGGGAAAACTCTTGATCTTAAAGATGTACTTCATGTACCCGGAATTAGGAAAAACTTATTCTCTGGTAGTGTTCTAAATAAATGTGGATACAAACAAGTGTATGAATCTGATAAGTATATCTTATCGAAGTGTGGTGTATTTGTTGAATTTGGATATTTCTGTAATGGCATGTTTATGCTTAATATTAATAAAGTTATCAATTCTATTTATATGGCATATTCTAGCAAAGTAGATACTTCTCTATGGCATGCAAGATTAGGTCATGTACATTATAACGTATGATTGAAATGTCTAAAGAAGGTTTGATTCCTACTGTTGACATGAATATAGAGAAGTGTAGTACTTGCATGTTGACAAAGATAGTTATACAACCATTTAAGAGTATAGAAAGAAATTATGTGGTGCTTGGACTTATACATAGTGATCTATGTGATTTGCATGCTACACCATCTTTAGGAAACAAGAAGTATTTCATCACATTCATTGATGATCATACTCGGTTTTGTTATGTATATATATTGCATTTTAAAGATGAGGCCCTAGATAAATTTAAGGTTTATAAAACTGAGGTTGAATTGCAACAAAATGACTTGATTAAGATATTACGCACTGATAGAGGTGGAGAATATTATGATCCTGTGTATTTCCAGTCCGTAGGCATTATACATGAGACTACGGCTCCATATACACTACAACAAAATGGTGTATCTGAGAGGAAAATAGAATCCTAAAGGAAATGGTTAATTCCATGTTATCTTACTCAGGATTAAGTAACGGATTTTGGGGTGAAGCCATGTTAACGGCGTGCTATTTATTAAATAGGAGTCCTAATAAAAGGAATAAAGTTACTCCATATGAACTTTGGTACAAAAAGAAACCAAACTTGAACTACCTCCGAGTTTGGGGTTGTAGGGCGGTCATTAGATTACCCCAACCCAAAATTAAAACTTTAGGGGAAAGAGGTATTGATTGCATTTTTATTGGATATGCGGAGCATTCCAAGGCTTATAGGTTTTATGTCATAGAACATAATGATTCTATACCGGTTCACACGGTAATTGAATCAAGAGATGCAATATTTGATGAGACTCGTTTTTCATCTATACCTAGACCAAAGGATTTAGTTCCTAGTTCAAGTTCTGTTGTGTCAGTTAACAAGTCACATGTGCTCCGTAAGAGCAAACGAGGAAGAATCAAAAAATCATTTGGTCCAGATTTTCAACTTTATTTAGTTGAAGGGTCTAAAGATGAGACTGGTTTCCAATACTCATACTGTTATTTTTTTGATGAGGACCCTAGGACTTTTGATGAGGCTATGAAGTCTCAAGATGTTGCATTTTGGAAAGAAGCGGTAAATGATGAGATGGACTCTATCATGGGAAACAACACATGGGTCTTAACAGATCTCCCACTCAGTTGCAAGCCTTTGGGCTGCAAGTGGATCTTCAAAAAGAAGATGAAAATCGATGGAACAATTGATAAGTTTAAAGCTCGATTGGTTATCCAAGGCTTTAAACAAAGGGAAAGTATTGATTATTTTGATACATATGCCCCTGTTGTTAGGATCTCTTCTATAAGATTATTGATTGCTTTGGCAGCTATTAATAATCTTGTAATTCAATAAATGGATGTCAAGACAGCATTCTTAAATGGTGTATTAGAAGAAGATGTATATATGAAACACCCTGAAGGGTTTATCATGCCTGGTAATGAGGATAAAGTGTGTAAGTTGAAAAAGTCATTGTATGGGCTAAAGCAAGCACCTAAACAGTGGCATCAAAGATTTGATGAGGTTGTCTTGTCGAATGGATTCAAGTTAAATCAGTCAGACAAGTGTTTATATAGCAAATTTGATGAGTCCAATAATGGAGTAATCATTTGCTTATATGTTGATGACATGTTGATCTTTGGCACCGACCTTAGACAAGTAGAGCTTACCAAAGCATTTTTGTCATCAAGTTTTGCCATGAAAGACATGGGGGAGGCGGACGTGATTCTTGGAATTAGAATCAAGCGTGAAAACAAAGGACTATCTTTAACACAATCTCATTACATTGAGAAAGTGCTTAAGAGGTTCAATTGTGAGAATTTTTTTCCAATAAACACTCCCATGGATGTGAGTGTTAAGCTTATGCCCAACACGGGACAAGCGATATCACAACTCGAATACTCACAAGTAATTGGCTGCTTAATGTATGCCATGACAAGCACTAGACCGGATATAGCTTATGCGGTAGGAAGATTGAGTAGATATACTAGTAACCCTAGTACTCATCATTGGAAAGCTTTAAGAAAAGTGCTTAAGTATTTGAAAGGAACCATAAACTATGGTTTGACATATGTCGGATTTCCTTCGGTCCTAGAAGGGTATTCAGATGCAAGTTGGATCACCAACATAGAAGATCATTCTTCTACAAGTGGTTGGGTGTTCTTGCTTGGGGGAGGTGCCATCTCATGGGCCTCTAAGAAGCAAACTTGTATTACAAGTTTGACTATGGAATCAGAATTCGTAGCATTAACAACCGCTGGTAGAGAGACGAAATGGCTAAGAAACCTAGTCTACGAGATTCCGTTGTGGCCAAAACCGGTATCACCTATTTCTATCCATTGTGATAGTCAGACTACTTTGGCTAAGGCTTATAGCCAAGTGTATAATGGTAAGTCGTGACACCTAGGCGTTAGACATAGCGCGGTACGTGAGCTGGTCACTCATGGAATAATTACCATTGGATTTGTTCGGTCTCAACAAAATCTAGCGGATCAGTTGACAAAAGAATTACCTAGGGACTTGGTAATCAAGTCGGCTAAAAGGATGGGATTAAAGTCCATTTGAAATCTTTAATGATGGGATACCCAATTCCCCTCTAATACAACGTTAGAGGCTGAATTCAATGTGGAAAGCCTACATTTAAAGATTAAAGCACTAGTTTATATCATCCCAAAGTAAGTGCTTGGACCTGCAAGAAAGGGTTAGGATAAAGATTTCTTCTTAATAGATCTTTTGAAAAATTGCTTTTGCAGGTGCAAGATTAAAAGTATCTACTTATATGAGTGTGAAGTGTTGCCGCTTCAAGAAGCTAGGACTTGGCTTTGTATACGCTCATGAATGGATAGGGACACATGGTTAATAATAATGTCAAGTATAAACACTTAGAGTAGTGTGGAAATTTGTGTGTGTATTATCTTCATGTGCTCAAAATGAGTTGAAAGGATTCAATCCATAGGACATCCTGATTTTCGGGCATTTGGAATGTGTAATATCACTAAAATGAAAATTCAATCGTCACGACATTTTCATTTATGCATGAGTTTGGTATACGTGTTGTTTATTTAGTGAATCTATGATTACACTTAAATGGGGGAGGAATGTTGGAGATTTAAGTGTTACAAATATTTTAGTGAACCATTACAACTCTTGAGAATATGGTTATTCTCCAAACATTGTAACTCTTGAGAATATGGTTATCCTCCAACAATTGCAACTTTTGAGAATATGGTTATTCTCCAAACATTGCAACTCTTGAGAATATGGCTATTCTCCAAACATTACAACTTTTGAGTTTTATGGTTATTTTGAACCATTGCAACTGTTGGGATTATGGTTATTTTGAACCATTACAACTGTTGGGATTATGGTTATTTTAAACCATTGCAACTATTCCTTGTACCCCTGGAAACTCTATAAAAGGTAGAGAAATCTTTGGAGAGATGAAATAAAAAATGTTTTTGCAAACTACCACCATAAAACAACATAATAACAAAGCACAGAAAAACTCTTTGTGTATCTCTTGTATCTTAGCCTAGAACAAGAGAGAAACTTTGATTGCCTTATCCTACAAGGGATTTCGTGTAACCCAAAGCTTTGATAAAGGTCGAAATACTCTTTAAGGAAAGTGTTTCGTACACGATTCAATCATTATCCAAGTTCACAATTTATCAAGTTCAGGGTTCAACCACAACAATATCCGTAAATTTTACTGCTTTGGTAACCAAAAAACAATAATTCATAGATGAACAATACAAAACTGTTAATAATTTTCATGAACATATCAGCCCTTAGACCATCTCAGGGTTCTTACCAATTTTTTATTCATAAATTTTGATTAATTGAAGGGGTTTTTACCAATTTTTTATTCATAAATTTTGATTAATTAAAAGTTTAGAACCCCTTAATTTTTTTCTCCTCCAATGGTTGAACTTCATTAGAGGTTCTTAAAAATTAACTGTTGTAATTTTTTTTTTGTTTGACAATGCTTTGTAGAAACTGTTGTATTTTGCTCTCATATATATGGAATGCATCTTTTCTTTCTTGCAAGAACAAATGACAAACAAGAATCCAAATTTTTTTTAAAGAAAGTATACAAAAAGAATTTATAACTTTACTATAATTGATCAAACCAATAGCAAATCAGAGTGTGTGATGGTAATACATACAGTGTAAGAGGATGATCAGCACATAAGAACACATGTGCGCTAAATGTTAACAGAGATCACAGATAAGCTTAATTAACCGGTTTGGGTTTGAGTTTTTAACGGCTTCATCAGAACACTCCAGTCAACCTTCTTGCTCTTTTGATGCTTAAAGGCATTGCCTTTTCCACTTCTCCGAAACTTGTTTGGAAAGTGTTGTTCAGACACTTCCTCAGTCTGCTTTTGGATTCTTGACTAGGCTCGGCCTTCAGATACTCCGGATTATCCCGACAAGATGCATTTTGACTATGTAGATAAAGAGAAGCAAAATCAGTAATGATAAGTTTCTCTTCAGACTTCATTGCTACCAGTAAGGTACTAGTTTTCCCAAAATACAATGATTGGATAAAACTTAGCCTCTTTACTCAGTAGCCGAGTGCAATAATAAAAAACTAACATTAAACGGGAAGGTATAGACCTAAAAGACATATTTCCTTCATTACTGCTACAACTTTTGGTAGAACCAACTGTTCTTTGACCGTTTAATGCCTCTTCATTCAATTTCTACCACAAAAGACCAGTTCATTTTTTTCAGAATGATGAAACTATACAACACCAATGACCAATCAAAACTTATACAAAAATTTCTTTATTCAGAAATAGTATTAGAATTTGTAAACTTTGTTAATTTCCTTATTTAGCAGTAACATTAGAATTTGTAAACTTTTTTAAATTTCTTGTTTAGCAATAATATTATTTGTAAACTTTTTTGATTATGAATATTGATGTAGACCAATAAAATTATCCTTTTAAATCCTATGTGGACACTCTGAGAAGCATTTAGCTTCAACTTTTATTAGTATAAGATAATAGATTTAGAACTCAAAGCTGGAAGATCTCATACAAAACCCGTTGTGGCAAGTGATTTTGGTCTCTTCTCCTTGTTTTGAGGCTTACCGAATGTATTTGGATGCTGCTTGATCAGCTAATTGTTACCTTTGTGGTTCATGTCAGGTTGTTAAAACCCATCAAATGCTATGTTATTTCAAAAATCTTCCTCATATATCTCAGTCTCTTTTGTTTAATGACGGAACCTCTTTCTCTATTTTGAATGCTTCATTTTTCAAAATCGCCGAGTATTAATCACTTGACATATTTCTCAGATTACTTGGAATTTATCATTCTTCTCAAAATCGGTGGCCAAATTTTGGAGATTTTACGGTCTTTTTTTTTAATATTAAAGCAGGTTGTATTGGCTTTGCTTATATCTCTTTGTATTATATTCTTTGTAATTTAGCTAATAGTTAAACATATAATTTAGTCAAGTTGGTTCTTTTACGTTGTAATGACTCATTTTTTAGTGAAACCTAACTCTTTTTTATATATTTGAAATGGTTGCACACTCAAAAAAAAAAACTTAAAATATATCATAGTTATGTCATAAAAATTTGGATGCTAATGTAAGAGTCTCTAAATATGTGTGTATACATCCAATTTTAAATTTAAAAAATCCCTATTTTAATATTATTTTTCTTAGTTTTTTTTACACAAATTTCCAAGCAGTTTAAAACATGACATGGTGTGTTGGGATTGCAGCTAGGACTGATCTGAGCATTGTGAGTTTCCCTGCATCAGACAAATGGCGAGATGAACAGCTTACCGTTCTTTGATAGATTCTGTCAACAATCAAGGAGAATAGGTCTTTTTTCCTTCTACCAAAGTGTTCGGGGAGTCCAAGATATTTCCCTTGGCCTCCTTCTTTTGCAATGCCGAGTATTCTCTTTGATGTTTCTCGCATTTCCGTGTTTGTCTTTGTAGAGAAGGTAATAGATGATTTCTCCACATTTATCTTATGTCCTGAAGCATCTCCATAGCTCTTGAGGATCTTTGCTAATGCTTTACAGTTCTTGATGTTTGATTTGCAGAAGAATATGGTGTCGTCTGCGAAAAGGAGATGATTTATCCTTGGACTTCCTCTGGCCACTCGAATCCCAGGTAATTGTTCTTCTCTTGAGATTTTAGGCATAGCGTTGACAATAGTTCCCCACAGAGAATGAAAATGAAGGGAGAGATCAGGTCTCCTTGTTGGATACCTCTCTGGGGAGCACCATGCCATAGGCACTATTGTTGACGAGGTATGAGTAAGATACTGTGGTGACACATTGTGTATCCAGTTAATCAACCTGGGATGGAAGCCGAGCTTAGATTGGATCAAGTAGAGAAAATCACATTCAACTCTATCGTAGGCCTTGCTCATGTCAGTTTAAACAGCCATTGAACAATATTTTTTTGCTTCTAATCTTTTCAAGAAATGAAGGACCTCATGCGTGATGAGGGCATTGTCTGAGATAGCCCTTCCTGGGCTAAAGACAGATTGATTCTCGAAGATTATGTTTGTCAGAAGGGGTTGCAACCGAGAGGTAAGAATCTTGGCAATGATCTTATTAAAGACATTACAGAGAGCAATAGGACAGTAGTTAGCAACATATTTTGGGCTTTTGATTTTTGGAATGAGCCTGACATAAGTGTTGTTGACAGTTCTTGGTATGGTGCCTGAAGAGAAGAAAGATTGGATCTCATCCACAATGGCCGGTCCTACTACCTCCTAATTCGATTGGAAAAAACTGGCTGAGAAGCCATCTGGTCCAGGTGCCTTGTCGGGGTTGATAGCAAAAGCCGCAGCTTTGATTTCCTCACTAGTGGGGTCCAGTATGAGTTTTGCATTCGCTTCCTCGGATACACGGGGTGAGAGCACTTGGTTGATTGTGTCGGCTTTATCTGCTGAGTGTGTCGTGAAGAGGTCCTGATAATAGTTTGCTCACCGTTGCAATCTGTTCTTCTTCATAAAAAGCTTTGTCGTGATTATCTTCAATAACAGAGAATTTATTAACTGTATTTCTCCCTCTTGTTACACTATGGAAGTAACCGGTATTCTTGTCTCCCAAGGAGAGCCATAGCTGTCTACTTCTCTGTTTCCAGAAGTCATCTTCTGCTCGACAGGCTTCTTTCAGTTCATTGTTGATTTGCTGGATGAGTTGATCATTAGTAGTTGAACTTGACATAGCCTCTTCTAGATGTTGCCTTTGTTCCTCGATACGCTTTTTGTTGTTTATATGGTGTTCACGGTTCCATCTAGAGATTTCTCTCCGGCATTTAGAGATTCTGCTTTCTATGGAGTCGTTTGGATCAGCATTCCATGTGTCTAAGATGAGATTCTTTATCTCTTCATTGCTTTTCATTCTTCTTTCATAGTGGAATAAACCTTGTTTCCTCTTCCCTGCAGATTCGAAGAAAGAGACCACAGGACGATGATCTGATCCTTTAAACTGCATGTAGTTGCAGCTGCCGGATGGAAACTCTTCTGCCCAAGCTCCGTTGGATATTGCCCGGTTGATCCTGCAATGCGTGTTATGTGTGTGTCTGACACCACGCCATGAGAGAGGATTGCCGGTGTGGCTGAGGTCGTAGAGATCACAGCTTGAGATGAATTCATGGAAATCCCCAAAAGAGCCTTCAGGTCGTAGTGGTCCTCCTATCTTCTCGGAGTTATCCACTATTTTGTTGAAATCTCCGGTGAAAAAACCAGGGGGTGTCTCTAGCTAAAGCCAGATTGGAGAGGTGATTCCAGACTGCTTTTCTTTTAGATTTATCAGGTTCACCGTAAACAAAAGTGGCGAATAAACTTTTGCCTTTGTATTTGATTGATGTGTCTTTGAAATTTTTGCAGAAGGATAGAACTATAACTTCCACACTCTGATTCCAATAGAACGCTAATCCCCCCCCCCCTCTCCAGGGCTGTGTGGTGAGACAAAGAAGTGGTCATAATGGCTTAAGCATTCCAGGTATTTTATTACAGCATCATCACCATTCTTTGTTTCCATGGGGAACATAATATCAGGAGCTAGAGAGCGATGTAATTCCTTTATTCGTCGAACTGTTGCAGGGTTCCCCAGCCCACAACAGTTCCAACTCACAACTTTTAAGGAACCAAACCTTGCGGATCGTGAAAATCCGCTGAGTCCTTCGTAGAGGTGGACGCTCTTTGATTCCTTTGGTGAGATGGTGATGAGGTGGTTCTGTCTGAGTGTCTCTCGGAGTTTTGATCCTGGCTGAGGGGTGGAGGAGGCAGAGTTCTTTGTAAGTTGGGCCTCCTCACTCTCGGGGACTGGTGAACCTGGTGAGGTTTTATTTTGCTTGAGCAAGCACCAATTAGTGTTCTTGGACTAGCCATGACTGGATTTTTTGATGATGGTCTTCCCCTCTTTCTTTTTGCAAGTTCCAGCTGAGGTTCATCAGAGAGGGCTAAGTCATCCCCATGTGAGAGTCGGTGGGAGTTTGAGAGGTTCCCTGTCAGATCTCTAGTGCGTGATGGTTCCCGAGTGAGGATAATTCTGTTTTCCGTGTCATGGTTTGTAGAAGCTGCTGCGATGAGGGCTGCCGTTTCTGCCATCATTCCATGTTGTTCACCTTCCAGTACCCATTGGAGCCATGCCGCACTCTCGACAGGGTCTGGACAATTGATGTATGAAATAGTAATTTTTTGTAGTTCCTCCATGATTGCCGCATTTTTCAAGTTGGGTTGAAGAGATGAGAAGACTTCTTTGTCGAGGTTTCTCTCAATTGGATGTCTGGTGGACCTCAAAGATGAGATTCTTGATTCTCTTGTTATCTCTATTCTCCACGTTTGTTGACTGTGAGTTTGGTGATTTTGGTTGGTAGGAGCAGTCTCATGTGGGGGTTTCTGGGGCGATGAGTTGACGTGAGTCTGTGCGGAGATGATCGAGAATGAGGTGGTAAGTATTCCTCTTCTTTCATGTTGAGCTTTGTCAAAACTTTGATGGCTTTGTGGTCTGTGGTCTGGGGAGTGTGATGAGTGTTCTCTTGGTCCGCTGGAATGATTTTGTTGGTGTTTCGGAATTGTGAGGGTCTTATGCCAAAGGGGTTTCCATGGCGGTCCAGGCGTTGGCTGAAGTTTTTGTTCTTGTCGTCATTCACTGTTTTGGTGTGAGAAGAGCCTTTGTGGGTGGAATCAATCCCTTTGGTCCTTTCCATATTGGGAGGTTAGGTGTTTGATGCAGGGCATCTTTCTGCTTTATGAGTAAGCTTGAGGCAGATAGAGCAGTGTTTCCCCAGCTTTTCATAGGTGAGTGAGGCAAAAACTTATTTCCCTCCTCAAAATTCGATAATCATTTCAGTGGTTAAGGGTTGAAGGTCATTAATGCAGACACGGATCTTCGCAGTTTTTTTTGAGACATACTGATCTTCTAGATACCCTAACTCCCTCCCTATTTTAGAGAGAAGATCTGATTTCCAGTAGTGAAGAGGGATTCCTTTTAGTTCAATCCAGAAAGACATCTGTGAGAGAAACTCAGATGAGATGATGGATTTCCACTTTTCTAGGATAATCATTCAGCCGAAGTATTGATATGGTCGATTTGCTAGCACCCTGGTCATATCTTCTTCAGAGTCAAATCGGTATTGGAAGCAGTCATAACCCAGATCTGAACCGACTACTTTGCCTCTGAGTTTTCACCTTTTAGGGAGAAAAGGAAGCATTACCCATATCAATACGCTGACGGTGATGCAGTGAGGCGAGGCGGCTGAGCAGATGGACCCTCCGACCAGCGTCAGGGGTGAAACCACGGGGAAGGAGAAACCAGAAGCTGTTTCTTTTGAAAAACTTTTCTTTTTGATAAAAACCGGATAGAAAAATATCACTTTTTGTTAATACCAGGTCGGTACAAACTGTCTAGAGACACGTGCCTGAGAGAGTGTTTTGAAAAAATGAAACTATTATTTTTTGTTTTATGGATAGTTTATTCTGAACCGACAAAAACATAACAAAAAAAATACAAAATCCATGTTCTTATTACTAATTTATAAATGTAACAGTTTTATATAGCATAAATTATTTGGGTGGTTCGGTTTTCCAGATATATGCAACAAGTTGGCTAGATTTTCAATCGTGGTAAAATTCTAGTTAAATCTATTAAAAATACCCATATTCTAGTGCGTTATTTGTACAATTTCTTTCGGAAAGATTGCAAAATATACAAAAATAAACAGCCTAACCCCTGAGATTTAACATATGAGAGGCACCATAAATGAAGAAACAAAGACCGCTTACTATAAAGTACAAAAAATGAAATACTTAGAAATGTTGTAAGTACGAGTTCGCTTGTTGATGAAGTGGTTGTATAAAACCATAAGGTGGAAACATCTCTTGTCTGACTGCATTGTTGATCTATCAATAGTGGATTCATCTTTACTGTCATATCCTTCAACTGCACAAGGTCTATTAATGGTTTTAATTTCAATTATACAAGAACAAATATCTGATTATTAGGTAGTTAATCGTTGTCGGTTTATCTAGTTATAAGTTCACTAGTTCGTGATAGTTACAATTTGAGAAACATAAGTACACATGACTAGCCAAAGATTATGACATTTAACAAACTCAATACAATGCCCATGTAATTAGAATATCTAAGCAAGTAGATTCAAATATATATATATAGATATTCATGTGATGAATGTAACTTTGAGGTTATTATCCTTTCTTCTTCATTTCACTTTAATAAGAGAACATTTCAACAGTTTATTATTCTTGTAAATAGTCTTCCATTTTTCATTTTCTATTACTTAAATAAACTACCAATGAACTAGAATCTATTTTATTTTGAATATACTTAAAGAATGAAGATTGTTGAGTGAACACGAATTTCTTCACATCAATGACGGATACGACAACTGATGTCAAAAAAAAATGACGGATACTACCACCAATTATCGTTTTCTTGTGCTTTTACCGTTTCTTCGGAAGTTCATTTAAACCGTTTACATAAGCTTCGACCACTGAGATTACTCATTTCCGAAAACCAGTGGATGTTTATTCTCCTACTCTACTGCTTGCACTTGCGTTGTTCCTAACGAATTTCATTTGCGATCATGGACATTGTCCCAACAAAAATTGCCTTGTTTCGGGGGCTAAATAGAATGCTTGCATCACGTTCATAGAAAAGGGTTAAATGTAGGTTTAAGGTTTTTGGGATTTCTTATAGACCAAGTCACTTCTAGGTTTAGTTTGATCCAAGTCCTTGATCAGGGTCGTTAATTAATGTTTGCTTCCCCTGTGATTAATTACCTCTGTGCCACTCCTGAAGTAACTATTGTTTTGCCCAACCTTTCTGTTTCATATTTCTCGTTATTTAGTGCGTGCTATAGCATTATATCCTTAATAATCTTGAAATTGGTTTCAGATGTGGTCTGATCTTATCACCAAGAGCAAAGAAGGTGGCGTTGTGACTTTAACTTATGTATTCAGGAACACTCACGAGCATGTAAAAAGTTAGGCTGGTCAAATTAATTTCTGTGTCATGTCTTGATTTTTTTTTTGTGCTATCTCTCTCTGCAGTTAAATTCATTTTGTTACTAGATAAACTTTGATGTTTCGAATCAGAATGTACCTTTTTTAGAAGTAATTCGAATACTCATCACATTCATTTTACTGTTGCACATTTTTTAGTTCTGTTTTAGTTTTTTTTTTTTTTTCCCCTTGAAGCATGATGGCAATTGGAACTTGGATTGACAACGTCTCGGTTCTTATTCCCGAAATCGATGGAAAAACGACATATAGAAGAAGAGCTTCGAAGCATATAGAGGAGATTCAAAAGAAAGAGAAGTGTCCTACGAGATTGATAGCTAAAACTGAATATCGGATTAGAATTGAATTTGGTTACGAATTGAAGAAGCAAAATAACGAATTAATTAAATTTGTTAGTGAATAAATTTTCCACACAAAAAAATGCACCACGTAACCTTTCTATTTTATCTTATTTAAATGTAATTAATAAATAAAAATGTTGAAGGAAAAACAGAACTCAAATGTCAAATCCATAATCCATATGAACTGAAAACCCGAATATGGTCAAAGTAGTTTATTCAATCAAACCAAGTAACCAACAAACCCTAATTTCGTCCTAAGTACGTAGTTTCTTCAATCAAACTAACAAACCCTAATTTCACAGAAGAACCAGCAAAACCTTAAATATTACTCTCTTTATTAACTACTTCATTGTTTTCTCTACGTCCTCTGTTTGATAATAACTGCATAAACCCTAGCTATATACAGAGCCGGCTTTGAGTCCAAACAAACCAAGCATGGGCTTGCGATCCTTATTTTTACATGAAAATTTTTAAAGTCAAAACAGCCCATTTTTTAAAAAAAAAATGTAAAACAGCTCATTTTTTATTCTATAGCTTATGGCCCATGCAAAAAATATGCAGTTCAGTATCCGTAACGCATCATATTCGTCCCCGACGTCGACCACATCGGACGAGTTTCTTCAACTGAAACAGAAACTTACGAGCCGTTGATTCCGAACAATGTATGTCTGTAATGGATTTGGTGTTCTTCAACTTGTAGCTCTGTAGATATATGCAACGACGTCGTTTAAAGTCGTCTTCTTGACTCACTAAAAAGTCTTCACTCAATTTTTCTGAAGTTACTTCTTCGTCACGTATTGACATCTTTGGGTTCCCTTCTTTATCCCAAACTTTTCCATAGATCCAGTTCTCATTTTCCATCATCAATAAATTAGCTTTCTCCTCGATCTCTCTTTGTATGGTTTTGTAAAGATTCAATAGTGGTAGGGTGTATTTATATATATCAATCGCCTGAAGTTTTCCTTTTTTAATAATGATTAAACATAAAGGAAAATTGCAATTTTACTATTTTGATTAAGACACAAACTGAAACTTCATTATTTAAGAGGATACACACCATTCTCCTTTTCTTTTTCTTTTTGCCATTATCATATTTGCGTAACGAACTTAATGACAACATTATTTTTGTTTTTGGTCGAAGACAACTTTAATTAAAAAAGGCTTACATAGTTTAACCTGTTATAATGGGTCAAAATATGGGCCTCTTGAATCTCTGGATGTTTATAACACCATTCAGAACTTAAGACCCATAATCATAAGACTCGTTGGCACAGCCATATTTCGGATCTTAGATACATAGTTGCTTATTTAAGAAAATTAAACATAATTTATTTGAACAAAAGAAAATAGATACATATTGTTTTCATATTTAATTACTTCTCCTACTTTGAAAAACGTTTTTTATATTTAACTCCACTGGTACTCTTTGCAATAAAAAGAACTCAAGTAAAAGAAACTTTTAACTTCAAGTATGATAATGAATTTTTTATTATTTTTTAAAACCATTACAAAAATAACAAAAAAAGAAATAAATAGAGAATTGCCTCGTCATCCTAGTTAATACAAAACGCCCACACAGCCTTCAAAAACAACACCGTTGGGTCTTCAGGAGAGGGCTCTCTTTTACACACTGTTTTATTCTATCTTTTTTTTATCTCTACACTTTCTTCTTCTTTTTTTTACAAAAAATGAAATAATAAATAAACACTCTTTTCTTTTGCTTCCCAAAATAAAATAATAAATGAATTAAGAACAATCCTAACTTGAGCCCTAAGCAACTGAAATGCACCTACGGTGACCCACTCGCGTCCTCATTTTCTGTCTTTTGGTCTCTTCTCTCCACACGTTTCCAATGTCTTGAGCGATGTTAACGGCGTCTGCTGATGCTCCGGCCAATCCTTTCCTCGTGAATCCAGCCGCGTAAAGTCCCGATTTCCCTTTCCATGCGTTTGGAAACGGCGATTTAGGAAACCCGTTTTTCGAAAATAAATCATTTTCCTGAAGAACAAAAAAAAACAGATTCAGCTTACTTGTAACACAAGAAACAAATCAAAAGGTTATCAAATTGTAAGTATTTTTGTTTCGTTTCTCACCTGAAGCCAAGAAGGGACGTTGCTACGGTAACCAGTGGCAAGAACAACAGCGTCGAGATCTAATCTCTGACCATCAACGAGTTCCACTTGGTGACGAGAGAACCGTTTGATTCCGGGGACGATATCTACCTCGCCGGATTTGATTTTCTCCATAGCTCCGATGTCAAGCACTGGAGTCTTCCCTGTGACGACCTTGAGCTCCATTGGGCCCATTTTGGGCCTTTTTAGCCCATACTTTGTCATGTTTCCCAAAATCAGCCATGCGAGAATCAGTAGAAGCTTGTCTACTAGCCATAGAGGTAACCACTTCATCAGCATCATCGAGATTTCGAAACTCGATTTGCCTAGAATCTCCCTTGGTAACACATGAACCTGATCAAATATTAAAAACCCAATAACCAGATTAGCTTAAAGCTCGAAACTTTATTAAAATAAATCGGCGAATTAAGATTAAAATTCGAATCTTTAAATTGTAAATTTGGAGTTTAAAAGTCGGAAACTTTGAATGTATAACTTACCGAGCTACGAACAACCATGGAGGGATTAGCATTGTGATTTGCGAGATCAAGTGAAACTTCCATGCCGGAGTTTCCACATCCGACGACAAGAACACTCTTTCCTCTGTATTTCTCGCCGGATTTATACTCACAAGAGTGGATAACCTCGCCGTCGAACTCCGTCGTGAGTCCATCGATCTCCGGAACCACTCTCTCGGCGTTTTCTCCCGTCGCCACCACAAGCCACCGGCAGATATACTCCATCTCCGACCCGACCACCGGGGAGGAATACGACGACGTTGTCTTGATTCGCCAGAGACCAGTGGTCTCGTCGTACCGAGCGGACTGGACACACTCGTTGAACTGTGGGCTAATGTCGAATCGGGTAGCGTAGGACTCAAGGTAATCGATGAACTGTCGTTTTGTTGGGTACTCCGGGTAGGTTTCCGGGAAGGGCATTTTGGGTAATTGACAAACTTTCTTGGGTAAATGAAGTTTGAGTCTATCGTAGGTTCTTTTCTGCCACAATGAAGCTATGCACTCTGCTCTCTCCAATACCACGAAGGGCACGCCTTGCTCGCGGAGGCAAGCCGCGGTGGCTAGGCCCGATGGGCCAGCTCCGACGATAACCGGACCGTTAACCCAAATGCACCTTCTTCGGTCGGAGGAATCTTCACTTCCCATGAGTCTAAACATGTTCTCCATTTTTAGGTGTGAGTTTGGTCGAAATCGAGAAGTTATGTAGTGAAATTGAATAAGGTTTAGGTAGAGTATTGATCGAATTGAAAGAAATGGTAGTGAAATTGAATAAGGTTTTTTTTTTTGTTTGTTGATTGAGGAATGAGATGTTTTGGAATGTGTTTGGAGGTAGAAGTAGTGTGGGTGTGTTTATATAAGGAACGAACTATGAGGAAGCTGCATGTGATTTGCGCATTCTAAGGTTAAGTTTTAGTCAATTTAAATAAACACAAAAGTTTCTTCAATAAGTGTACATGTAATTGTTTATTAAGGTTTCCCATTTAATCATATGCTTTTGCTTAAAATGCGAAATATTTTATAATATTGTTTAAGTTTTTTTTCTTATGGAATCATTCGATTCTTTTCTTCAAAGTTGCTGATGGGACTTTGATTAGAGTATCTCATAACAATCTATAATTATATGCCCTGTTTTATTAGTATATAATTTAGTTGGTGATCATTATAAATTTAATATATAATAGTTGTTTTATATTATATATAGAGATGGTACTTCTATATATATATATATATATATATCTATACATTGTTTAATAGCTTTGAATATTACTCAGAGATATAGTTTAAAACTTAATGATGTGAAAGGGTTATCAACTGGCCGCTATGGACCAGTGATAATAATATACATCATCCAAATTCTTTTGATCGTATGGTACTATGGTCCATGAGCTTGTAGATGGCTTTGGAGAATGAAACTGAAATGTGAAAACTACTTGTGATATAGATATATTGAAATTAAAAATATGTATATACACATTATAAGTGTCCAAATGATCGAACTAGCTAGGTTAAGTTCGGTTTATTTCATTGAATTGATATTATTTGTGATTAGTGTTTCAAAAACTGGTTTGATGGGCCAGGTGATTAATTGTTTAAAAATATATTCGATGCTAAGCAAGCACCATGTATCGAAGTCGATGCTTGCATAAGATGAAGAAATACGCGATATTGAAATACTCATGCTGTGTTTTCGATTAAACTTTGATGTTCAAGCTATTATAAAAGGCTTCGGGTAGTCGAAAATCGGATCAGAAAAGAGTCCAGGATATGTAGTGTAATGGTTGATATTAATGTTTTTTTATTGTATAGTGAATATTTAATATACTATATTACAAATTTGGTGATGATCATGCAGAATGCAGACATGCAGTATATGTGATTACGATGAATAGTTGCACGAACAATTCCTAAAAAATCTTTGTTCCCTTGTTTTTTATTTCTTTTTTTGGCAAGGCTTCAAAATATTGGTTAAGCTACTTTTGTAAAATTTCACATTCATTAATGATATTTACTATTTGGCAAAAAAAAAAAAAAAAAAAAAACACAATTCCTCCACAATGCAGTTCACTCCGCAACTCATGTATCCACAGTGATAGGCTTTGCCTGCATTATTTTGGACCTCAGATAAGCTTTACATCGATTAATCTACACATTATCTAAGAATCAAATTATAAATTTAGTGTAAAATGTTTTAAACAATTGATCATTAGGTCAAAGGATTTCCACGAACCAGATTTAAAAAGCTGTTTTAAGCTCAGTTTGTTATCTGTGGATTATTTTGAATGCAAAATACAGTAATTAGTTATTTATCTTCGGATTAATATCAGTGAGTCATTTTTATAACAACCTGATAAATTAAAAAGCCGTGGCAACGCGTGGTGACAAGTACTATGCAACCACGAGGCTTAGATGGTGAGCCCAGTGGGGGCACTCAATATTGACCCACTTCCAACTCGTCTTTGCTGACTACCTAACCACATCAAATCAATTTGCAGCATTGCAACTTTGTTATATGTTAATTATTTTGTAGATTTTTTTTTTGTCGTTTATAGTTTTATTCGCTTTATACCAATTTCTATGAATCTTCTATCACACGTTTTAGAAACTTTGAACTCGAAATGGAAAAGTTGGAATTTTTTCTTCCTATTTCTATAATTTATTGAACCGAACGTAGTGGATGTACGACGAGCGCAATATATATGATTGTTATATTTTGTATGTTTAAAAGGTTCATATATAAGAATTCGTAATACTATCGTTGACAATATATAGATAAATGTGAGAAAGTTCAAAAATATATATAACCATCTCTATTACTGAAGTATATTTAAATTTTTGGGAGTACTATATGTAAAAACAGTTCACGTCTAAACTACAGAATTTAGTTATTACAATAATTTCAGCATATTAAAATGACATTTCAATATTGGACGAATAATAAAAAAAATTAGAGAACCTAATAGTAATTTTGTAGTAGTAATCAACAGGTTTTTTAAATATACTGAATAACGAACTAGTGTCATTGAAGATGAAACTCACAAATCTAGAATAGATAGAAAGACGCGAGGTGGTTGGAACGTTGTATATACATGCAAATAAACACACATTTCAGTATTTTACCGTGTAGATTCAGAGATAAACCAAAACAATTCTAAATAGACAACTTGTAGAATTTAAAATTTTATTGTTAATGAGTTTTACACTTTTACCACGAATTAAAAATGAGAAATGTCAATTCATGATCATCATCATCAATTGATTTCTAATATAGTATCATCATTTGATCTTGAGGGCTGTTTTGACCTTGTGGTGGTATCTTCGACAGATTCTCAAGGTCTCATCATGAAGGGCCTTTTAGATATGTTTTACCTTAAAATAGAAATGATAGGTTAATTAAATGTGACTTATATAGAAACTCATGATTCTAAATAACGCTGTCACTTGTGTAACGTTAAGTTGAAAACGATTAAGCACACACATATGCTTTGGAGATTAATGAGATTTTGTTGAGAACATAAGGTTTGTTTTATGTCTCGATTCTACACTAAAACTAAAAGTGTGAAGTGAACTAGCTTAGCTAGATCAATTTATTCATTACCAATTGATTTTAGGTTAAATGTTTATGAGATTTTAGAATTTAGTTTGACAGTTTGTTAATAATCTAAATAAGTGAATAGGATTTACTACCAATCCTAGAATGAAATTTAGTTTGAGATGGATTAAAAAAATCATCATTTCAAAGTGGCGTATACAATACATGAGGAAGTAGAAATAACCTAAAACAATATAACAGACATGAAATTTAACATAGTATCTCGTTATTTTCTTACAAAATATTTCACCCAAACCGTGCCATTGCATGCAACGAAATTGGGCAGTTGGATTGCCCGGTATAGATCAATTTTGAATTGATGTTCTATGCCTTGTGATAATTGTGAGTTCAATTAATGAAGCTAGATTAGTTTGGAATTCAGTAACCGGCCTTGGTTAGACTTTTCCATCGGGTACTTACGTTTGGTTGGTGGTATTCTTATAATCAAAATTAGATTAATACAATTAATATCTTTTGTAATCTTAACTTTTGCAAGGTTCAATGATCATCTCACTGAAAAGCTTCCCCTTTTTAGTTGTAGATATTACAAATTATTTAAAATGCTTTTGCAATGATCACAGTCTTACATATATATTATCCTTTAGGTGTAATAATGGAGAATTTTATACATGTTATCAAATTTAACAAGAAATTTATTTTGGTTCACATGGCTCCTTCTCAAAAGCGTAGTATACATTACATGTATAAAATCAATATAAATAATCAAAGAAAATCTGAACAATATCCTTTAATAATTTCCCAGTTGATATATTTATCCTAAGAATTAAGAATCCTCCATAATTGCCGAATTTTAGTAGTTGAAAGAATCCAGAGATTTTGACCAATTTTGTGTCAACGGCTATGCGCATATAGACATTAATGACTTAGTGACTAGTAGTATTCGTAGAATGTGCATATACAAACAAATATGAGAAATACTTATTTTTTGTCAATATGAGAAATACTTAGTATTTTTAAAACATGCATTTTATTAACAGTATTTTGATTAACCCGAAAAAAGAACTTTTTAATAGTAACTGGTATCTTATACTATTAGGTACACCGACCAAATTTAAATAGTTTGACAAAGATTAGATATGTATTTTTGAATATGATGATATTTTTGATTCAAATATAGTTAGAATGATTTTCAAAACAAATATTTTGTTTCATATATATATATATATATATATATCAAATCGTCAGTTGAATAATATATATCGTCGACAGTTAAATATTAATTCAATTTGTGTACAAAAAATATTAGTTGAAAGAAATGTTATTGACTTAAAAGGTATACACACTTTAAAATTATTTTAATTTAATATCATAAAATTGATTTGATTTTACAATTAAGATACAAATCCAATATATGTTGTACATACATTACAAGAAAATATGCTATATTCTTACGAAATTTCCTATGAAATATTTGGTAGGATAATTTTTTCACCAATATCCTACGCAATCACGATGAAAAAGATAAGTTATGGAAAATTGGTAGAAAATTTTCTACGAAAACAAATCCTTAAAAATACGGTAAAAAACTTCCTTCCGATAACCTATACTAGTTCGTAGGAAATAAGATCGAAACTTGGAAGGGATGTGGTAGGTTATATGTGACTATTACGTTTGTGGGTATTTCTACGCATTTTTGATAAAATATTTTCTGTAAGAAAACTCGTAGGAGATCTATAGGAATATTTCAGATCGTTGCAAAAAATTTTACTTTTGCTTTGTCCCACATCAGACAGTTAGAAAATTTTAGCTGAGAAGAGTGCAATATAAATAAGATGTTTCTCTTCTCTTCATTTAGTACTCACTTAGTCAAGCATAAGACCCATAGTGTGAGATACACTCCAATTGGACCTATATTTCAAACATGGAAAATAGTCATTTACAAGCATGGATATATAATAATAGGTGGGATTCAAGTACCGAGAAAATTACAAATAAGTTTTTCATAGGGCTCATTGAGTTTATGTGTTTCGCTACAAACCAGGAGACATGCTTAAGCAATGGTAAAATAGTTTTTCCTTGTCTACGTTGTGATAATAATAAATTTATAACTGTAGATAAAGCGTGGAATCATTTATATAGTCGCGGGTTTACGTCGGATTCAAAATCTGGTATTATCACGGAGAAAGAGATGTTGTGAATGAGGATAGTACTAATAGACAAGCTAGTGAAATAGAGAGGTTAGAAGAATCTAGGATGCAAGTACAAAGCATAAGTACGGTTCAGATGGTTAATGATGCGTTTATGGAAGATGGAAATAGAGTAGAAGAGCCAAATTTAGAAACAAGGCAATTTTTCAATATGTTAGATGCAGCAAAGCATCCCTTATACGAAGGTTGTAAAGAAAATCATTCTCCTTTGTCAATTGCAACAAGTATGATGAATATCAAGACGGACTACAATTTGTCTGACGATTGTATATATGCTATTGCTGATTTTGTTAAAGATCTGTTGTCAGAAGAAAATTTAGCACAAGCCTCAGATTATGCGATTGAGAAGCTTGTTTCTGGTTTTGGTTTGCCATATCAGATGATCGACGTTTGCATTGACCACTGTATTATTTATTGGAAATCAACTGCAAACTACTTGGCGTGTCAATTTTGTGAAAAACCTTTCAAATAATGATGGAAGGGTTAGAGTGCTGTTTAAGCGTATGTAGTATTTACTTTTATCAGATAGGTTAAAAAGGTTATACCAGTCGAAGTGCACAGCAAGGCCTATGAAATGACATCAAGAGCGTTAGAACGAAAGAGAAATAGCGCATCCGCCAGACACAGAGGCATGAAAATATTTTCAAACAGTTTATTCATTATTTGCATCTGAGAGCAGGAATGTATATCTTGGTCTATGTAGGGATGGTTTCAACCCATTTGGGAAGCATGTGAGAAAATATTTTTTGTGTCCCATCATTGTCACTCCTTACAATTTTCCTCTATCATTGTGCATGAAGCGAGAGTTTCTTTTCCTAACCATACTTGTTCCTGGTCCTATACACCCAAAACGGTCCCTTAATGTGTTCTTACAGCCTTTAGTTCATGAATTGCAAGACTTGTGGGAGCATGGGGTGTAAGCCTATGATGTGTCACGCCAACAAAATTTTACAATGTGTGCGGTTCTAATGTGGACCATAGGTGATTTTCCAGCGTATGGAATGTTATCTGGATGGACAACACATGGAAGGTTATCCTGTTCGTATTGTCAGGACAATAAAGATGCATTCCAATTGAAAATGGATGGAAGACTTGTTGGTTTGACTGTCATAGATGCTTCCTACCAACCTCGTATCCTTATCGCCGGAACAGGAGGTTATTTATGAAAAACAGAGTTGTTCTTGAACCTCCTCCGTCTGAGATTGATGGTAATCAGCTATGTAAGCAACTTCGAAATTTTGATTTTGATACGACAACAGAGTGCGGTGGTAATGGACATGTCATGGTGGGCGGTTATGGAGAATTCCACAACTGGCACAAAAAGAGTATTTTCTGGAATTTACCATATTGGAAGGATCATTTGTTGAGACATAATCTTGATGTAATGCATATTGAGAAGAACTTCTTCAACAACATCATGAATACCATCCTAAACTTTCCGGGGAGAACAAAAGACAATTTGAAGTCAAGGTTAGACTTACCACATTTATGTGCCCGTGATGCTCTACATTTTTTAGAAAATGAAAATGCTCCAATCCCGAATTTCAGATTAGATGGAGAATCAAAAGATGCATTTTTTCATTGGATTGTCAATAATGTGAAATTTCCAGATGGTCATGCTTCCAACCTACACAACTGTGTGGACAGCGATGAAGGTAGATTATATGGGATGAAGAGTCATGATTGTCATGTTTTTATGCAACATTTACTACCATTCACATTTGCTGAACTTCCACCAAAGTCTGTGTATGAAGCTATTGCAGGTATAATCCATTTTGTAATGTACATTTTTATGTTATTGTGATAAAAGAATTGCTTATTGTTTCTTGTATGACTGTAGGAGTAAGTGCTTTTTTTAGAGATCTATGCACACGATCACTTACAACTGATGGGATTCAATATTTGTCTGAAAACATACCTGTTCTCATTTTCAATCTGGAGAAGATATTTCCACCATCATTTGATGTAATGGAGCATCTTTCAATTCATCTCCCTCGGGAAGCAGCACTTGGTACCGATGTATGTATCCATTTGATGTAATGGAGGATCTTTCAGTTCATCTCCCTGTCCAGTACTGATGTATGTATCTATTTGAGCGATTCATGTTCCACCTAAAGAAGAAAGTTAAAAATTTAAGCAAAGTGGAAGAATCTATTGTTGCTCAGAGCATTAATGAAGAAACATCCAATTTCTCTGCATACTACTTCGCACCAAGTGTACAAACAAAAAGCAGAAAACCAAGTTGAAACGATGATGGAGGAGAGAAGTCTAAATACTTAACCCATGTACCAGATATTTTCTCACAAGTAAGCTTAAATATTTAAATTAGTTTACCTACCTATTTCCTACCATAATCCTACCAAAATCATTAAACCAAAATTATTATTATTTTTTTAATTATATAAATTTATTAAAAATATATAATCCACCGAATACCTACTATATTCCTAACAAAGCCCCTAACCCTAATATTATATCCGCGAGAATCCTTAAGTGTCTTGTGATTTCTTTGACTAAACAGTCGTTAAGTCTCCTTCTTCTTCTTTCCTAAACCTCTCTACAAATCCTTCTCCTGTAGCTCGTTTCTTTCTAATCTCGTCTCTGTTTCCGCATGACTTCACACCAAAAACCGCCGCATGCTTCAAAATCTAAACGCAATCCACCAAATGTAAACAACACTGACACTATAGAGATGACCGGAAACATCTCCGCACCACTCATTCCCAATTTCACGATAAGTCAAACGGTTCTCTCCATGTCTTTCATTTTGTCTGAATTTTCTCTTTTCATAGAATTGAGCTTTTGTTTTGGAATAAAAATTTGTGATTCCCTCTTTGTATATTGTGATTGAATTCAGCATTTCTATTTATTCTAGAAGTTAATTTCAAACTGATGGTCTCTTAACCTGATTAGTTTGATTTCATTTGAATTATTTTCCCTGATTTTTCAATACAACCGATGATTAGTAAGCTATTTGAGAGCTTTTTTTTCATTCGCATATATTAGAGAAGTATTGTCAGAAGAGTTGCAGTAATGTTTAACAGATTCTGTCTTTGTGGTTTTGCGGGAGCATACTCGGGAAAATTTTGAAAGGTTTATGTCCCAGGAGAGGCAACTCCGTGATAACTCTACTCCAACCTTCACTTTAGACGGATTCGACCCCAATAGCTATCCATCTCAGCCTTTTCATCAAGACAACACTTCCAGTCCTGTTAGGAGCACAGAAATACCGATCAATTCCAGAGTTTCTGAAGATGATGAATCACGTACAGGACTTTATGTTCTGTCGATGATTTTTACCCGCTCCCGGTCGGCAGAATCTCATTTACCTTCACCTTGATCATGAAGGAGGAGCAACTTGGTAAGACTTTAATCTTATATTCCTACACATACATATTGTCCATTCCTATGTGTTATACTTTACAGGTTTTGCAACATACAAATCAACTTCTTAATTACTGTTATCCATTGTTTCATAGGTTTAGGCATAACAAATCAGGGAATATCACAAAGCAGATATTGAAGATGCTAAAATCATATCTCCCCAACTCGTATCCTACATATTGAAGTCTCCCTCTTGCGATTAAAAATCGATGGTAGAGCCTTTGCGCTTAGTTGTGATTACTTTTTCAATTATAATTAGGCTGGTTCTTTTTTATTAACTATCTAACAACATCTTTTTTCCTTTTCTAGCAAGATTTCAATTGAGATCCAAGCATCACCAAAACAGTCAGAACTGCTTATGACATTCAAGCTGATGCATCTTTCAGATTAAACTTACATGAGTGAAAAGACACACTGAAGAAGAAAGGACCAAATGATGCTCCAGATTGGATGAAGGCAAGAAAATCTCTCTTTGGAAGTTACATGGAAATGTGGAGCTCAGCATAAGTGGCAAACACTTTGATCAAAAACTCCAAGAATAGGAGAAGCGACATGAAGGGTTTGGGACAAGCAATACCCATCAATGGTGCTAAAACCTTGGAGAGGAGATGGGATGAATTGGTAAATAAGAATCATAGTACTTTTTTATATCTGCTTTTTTTTCTCTAAGTTCATTTGATTCTTTTCAATGTCATTTTTGTAGACCGTGGAAGCTAATGGAAAGAGCCTGACATGCTGAGATTCATCGAAGATGTTCATACATGTAAGAAGACAAAAACAATTACAGATGGGAAGGCTAAGAAGATCGTTGATGACTCTAAGGCAAAGCTGGATGATATCGCTTCTCAAAAGCAAACTCAAGGAGACAGTTCAAACATCATCACTCAAGAGGAGATCAATGCTGTTGTCCTCCAGGTAAGTTAATTGTGTTATACAATTCATTAAAAGTTGTTATTTCCATAGTTTTGTTCAAAGAGAAACATTAGAGAGTAAACGTGAACACTTGTTTGCATGTTCGGATCACTTGTTTTCATGTTTGGTTGGTATACATATTACACGTGAAGTCTTTCTTAAGCTGTGTTTTTTTCTAGCGAATTTCCAATGTTAGAGGACGTAGGTTTGGGATTGGAACAATAGCTGATGGTGGATGCAAGTCTTCGACACATGACAACACAAAAAATCCATCACAAGAAGCATTAGAAGAGGAGATTAAGACTTTGAAGAAATCTCAAGTTGAGAAGGATACACATATCCAATACCTCATGGAATGCAACAAGCTGCTT
Source organism: Eutrema salsugineum (assembly GCF_000478725.1). Classification (NCBI taxonomy): domain Eukaryota; kingdom Viridiplantae; phylum Streptophyta; class Magnoliopsida; order Brassicales; family Brassicaceae; genus Eutrema; species Eutrema salsugineum. The sequence goes on along the minus strand of NW_006256852.1, from coordinate 535,163 downwards.
CTTCAGAAGTTTTCGGATCTCAGTCCACCTATTCCTTTATCATCTTAGCACGATGAGGATGACGAGACGCACGAATAGGAGTTCATACAAATGGGGGTGTTGTTTTTGTGTAGGTGGTGTTGCATGTGAAGTTGGATTCTAGTTATGGAGTTTATGTGGTGTTTTATTTTATTTTTTTGTAAAACAATTTAGATAATTAATCTTATTATTGTGTTTTATATTTTATATCATTCATATTTATAATAAATTCGTCTTCTATTTTATATATAATTTCCCAAATTAATTCTATTTTATAATTTTAAATTGGTAGGAAGTAACAATTCGTCGGAAATCTAAATAAGTGGTAGGAAAAGATAGTCGGAAAATGGAAGGAAATATTTTGAAGCTATTTCGTAGGAACATGTTGGTCGGAAAATAGAAGCAGAACTTTGTAGGAAAGATGTAGGTAAAAAGTTCGTAAGAATTAGGAAAAAACTGAATCGAAGGAAAATAGTAGTAAATTGGTTGGTGATCCTTTACAAATTTTCTACTAACAGACCCGACGAAATTTTCTTACCATTATTTTTGGAAAAAACTTTCTACGATATTTTTTTCTTTTGAAATTTCCGCCGTCAATAACATATGAATAAATTTGGTAAAAATATAGTAGTAAACAATTATATTTTACGACTTTGTAACGATATCTTCTGTAAGAATTAGACATGTTTTTTTGTAACGTATGTTTATGTGAGAAAAAGTTGCATTTGCCAATTTTCTCATTTTACGTAGTTACTAATATTATAGGATAACCAAATTCAGAATTTTGTTTTTTGCAATAAATTGAATAAATGTCTAGTGAAAAAAAAAATAATTGTGGACACTCAATTATTAAGATTTGAAATATTATACGCAGTGGCGGATGTAAATGGAACAAGATGGGGTCATTCGCCCCAACGAATTTTAAAAATTGCTATAATTTATTAAAGCTTAATATTAACGTCCATACCCATAATATCACATATACTTACATTTGCTCCCAACAAAAACAAATTCTGGCTGGCTCCGCCACTGATTATACGTGCCTTTTTCATCTGTATGCACGCATATATATTTCCTCCACGTAGTAGTCATATTATTGTGCATACAAAAAAAAATGGGTGAATGTTCAAAAACAAAAGAAGAAGAGAAATGGTTAATCTCTCAAACCCTTGATACAAAAAAAGAAAAGAAAAAGAAATGGTTAATCTCTCTATCTATGAACGTCCTTACCCAAAAAACTTGTCTGATTACTGTATCTTTAACATCAAATAGATTTTTGTAATCCAAAAGAAAACATACACTGAGAGATATTTTCTCAAAATTTAATATGTATTAAACAATATAGAGAAAGATCATGCATGTGCCATGATCTATCTTAAATTTTTCTTAAACCGCTGCTCAGATTCCCTCAAGTAGAAAGTCAAACTTGTTTCTTTCTTTTCATTTAGACAAGTCAAACTTGCTTCTTAAGTACACAAGATTTATTTACATCACTATTGAAACATGATTATTATTTTTTCTATCAGCATTTAAGAAAATGATCAAACTTAGTGAGAAATATAAATATACATACATATACATATGTACTTTGAGAGTACTTATAATTCCATCTATGTAACTACCCACTTTTGAGAAATATATGAAAATTCAAAATTACTCAATTATCATGTTTAATTGGAGAGGGAATCATAATCTTTGAGAACATGACACAATATATTTGAATAGAAGATGCTTATTTTGACTACATGTTGCGAATAAATTGATTAGGTTGATCGAAGATTTAGCAAGAATATAATGTCCGTTATTACTTCACCAAGAAATAATTAGTCTTATTAGTTTACCAACAGGGAATTACGAGAGAAGCAGAAAACACATGAGGCACATGGAATTTTGATTTTAAAACAATGATATAGATTACAAGAATTCGGTTACACAAAAATTGAAAAATAATAATAAGAATATTGGACCGTTAAGGACGGTTAATGTTTGTAAATGGTCAAAGTAAAGATTCTTAAATTGAGTAGTCAGTCAAAGTATATACTATATAGTCACCATACTAACATGTCATCACCCTCATTTAAGAAAAAAAAATCTAAGCTTCTTAAACAACATTAAAGTGATAAAAATGTTTAATATATCTTTTAGTGTATCTATACATAAAAAATAGTTTATGGATTAGAAAATTTTTTGAAAAGATTGCAAATAATGATTTCATCCAAAACTGATACATTTTAGATTTAAAAGTTTAAAGATTACACAAAAATTAGTAAATTATGTTCGTAAGAGCTAAACCGTGGTAATAACGTGGTGGCCCATCAATGCCTTGGTTGTCATTTTAATTGAGTCCACATAAAACGGATCAGCTAAATTGGCCCATTATTGAGATTGACATTGTGACAGAGAGTGTGCATTAAGGATTTAGGTTTCGAGTGATTTTGATTTTGTCTGTGTGTTTTTTTCTTTGCATGTTACAGAAACTTATTAATTTTGCACTTAATCCGATCTTAATAATATGAATGATGATTTACCGTTTAAATCCGATAAATCATTTCTAACTAGCACACTCGATTATGATGAAAAGTTATAGGGACGATTCCACAACCGATAACAATCAAAATGGCTTTCTCTTAATATTTTTTCCTTTTTCTCTTTCTAAAACTACAAAATACAAATTTCGATGGATTTATATATACTTCATCTGTTTCAAAATACGACATTGTAAATTTTTTTACGCAGATTAAAAAAACCATTCAAATTTCAATTTTACCCCTCATTAATCTATTTGTTATGTTCATACTAATTAATTAGTTAAAAGAATAGGGATACAACTGGAATTTTTTTCAAGTATTTGTATTGAAATCCTAGAATACTTATATTTTGAAACAAAAATTGATTTTAAAACGAGTTATATTTTAAAACAGAGAGAGTACTATTTTGATAGTTTGAAATAATACAAACTCATAACTAGAAGTAGATAAATGCGTGTTATTATTGTGTGTGTTATCATTCCAGTTTTATGGATGTCTCCATAACAAACAACTAGATAGAAACTCACAAATAAATAAATTCGTGTTAATGTATGTATTTTCATATTGACTTTTGGGTATAAGGCATAAATAACACAATTTAATAGGGTCAAAAACTACAGTTGTAATTTGGTCCAGTGAAGGGGTCATGTTGGTCCCCTATAAAATCTATTCAACGCGTTAGGTATATTTATTTTCTTCGTATAAAGTCATATCTCATATTCAAATCGAATTAAATCTTCTAAATGCTGCTGATAATCTTTTCTTGAAAGAAAATGAGATGGTGAAGGCGCATAATGGCTGACCCTTTAAGCATGGCAGCCATTAGAAAGATACTAAGCCAAATAAAAAAAATACTCTACTTTGTATAAAAGTATAAAATAATAACCACTTAATATAAGTCATAATCATATAATGGAAGCATGTACTATTCTTAAACCTTTGTACAACCAAAAAAAAAAAAACAACAAAGGGATTCACAACTTTGCAACATATAACCGTCGGTCTAAAACTTATAAAAATGACAAAAAAAATCTGAGGTCAAAAATAATAAATGAATGAATAGTTGAGAATTACAGACTTTCAAAACAGCCCCACAACAAATAGGAATTTACACTTTTTCCCATCTTCTTTCCTTTTGGTTCAGGAAGGCCCCCCATCTCGACCTCAAACTAAAAAAAAATTAGAGGAAGAGCTTTTTAGAATCTGAGCTTCTCAACTTCCAGGAACTTCCTTAATGCAGGAATACGAAAGCCGGATTTTCAAGAAGTTCTTCTGCTGGTTTGATTCCTACAAAGTCCTTCTCTTGCATCGAACTTGAAATATCATCGATTGAGAAAGGAATGCTGCCACGAAAATGGTACCAAAAACAGTTAGCTGTATCTCACAGAAACAGCTTATAAAGTTTAATTTGACAGTAAAGGAGGGATCTTGGAACATTTTAAACATAAACGTTAAAACACTGAAACCGTCCTTGGTTTACCAAAGCAGAGTTTTTACCTGGAATCATCATCCAATAAAAAGGAATCACTGTCTGCATCATTGGATTCTTCTGTCATGAGTGCTCGCATACTCGATATAACCTGCAAGAGATTTAGATATTGTTAAGCATCTACAAAGGTTCCAAATTGAACAAGAAACTTATTACTTTGTTTCATTTTGGAAGTAAAAAATTGTTTTTAAGTACTTCTTGTGAGACGCTTCGGGTGTTATAGCTATCGTCCCAGTACAATGTGCAAATACGGTAAAGCTGCTGGACACTGAGGACCTGTAACAGATGGAAATATGCAAAATAATGAAGAGAAATGGTAGGCAATAAAGATTACCACCAATTGTGTTATTAGACACTAGAAAACAAAGCCTTACCGGGCAAAGATCGTGTGCTATTTCATCGTATGAGATTCTATACTTCTGGTGGATAACCTGAAGGCGAGAACGAAGAAGAAAGTAATGTTATTGTAGTTTAAAGAAACCAATGACTACATTTTTCAATATGGACCAACCTAAGTTCAATCGAAGTTAGTTAGTAATAACTAAATAGGCATTATTAACAAGAATGTAGGACGTATAACATACCAGGAACCCAACGGCTTGTCTGATATGTTTCAGTTCTTCCCAAGACGGCCCAGCATACTGCCAAGTCACAGAAGTAAGATCAATTTTGATAAAACGATTAAAAGAGAAATTGAGTGTTTTTGTAAGAAAATAATGCCTCAGAAAGTTTACTTCTTTGGCCTGGCAACACCATAGCTCTAGCTCGGCAAGCCCGGATTTTACAAATTCACCATTGCTAAATGTACAGCACTCTTTACGCAGAAGGAGGCTGTAAGATACCAAAAAAAAAAAAAAATGCCGTGTAAGTGAGAACAAAGTGCATAGCTTTGTAATAAGTGAAATAGGATTAAACTTACCTGTTGAAAAGTTGTACGTTGATGAAAGAGAAAGTTTGAGAGTATATCTTCTGGATGAGTACCAAAGGAACCTGGATATGTCATGTAACATATGAGAATTGATGTATTGGAGTGAGAACACACACAACGTATAATACCATTTCCTTACATGATTTTCTTTCAATGTGACAAGAAGCGAATTGAGACCATCGATAATGCTTTGCCAGTGAATTGCAGGAGAGTCTTTTCCAAAGGACCTACCAGATCTTAGTATCCCTCCTTTGGAAGCTCTCGGTGCCTGAAGTTTTCATTTGGACAAACAAAAATTATTGCCAACGTGCAAAGAAAACAATCAGAGCATTAGGATACAAAGAAAGCCAGCAAAAAACCTGAATGCATAGAGAAAGTAAAGTTGATAACTCTTTCTTCAAGTTATCCCTAACCATCCCAAACATTTTCTCAACATAGGCTGCAAGCTGTTGTTTAAAAAGCAGAGCAGGGTACTTCGCCTCCACTGGGCGGATCACTGCGAGAGCAGCAGCTTCAGCTGCAGCAGCGAGGTTGCCTGCAGAGGGTGACGAGCGGAAGCTCTGTTGAAGAGGACAGAGAGAGGATAGTTAAGAGTCCGATATTGGAAAGAAACCGAAAAGTCATATTAACTCAACAAAAAATTGTAATACCAACCATGGCCATCCTTCCAAACAAAGAAGTTGAAGCAGGTGGCTTCTTGCTTTGTGTTGCTCCGCTGCCACCGGTTTTAAGACTTTTTTGAAGCAAAAATAATAGTGCCGATGTGCTTGTCAACCAATACGCCAAGTGACTATTGTCATCTTCATTCTGAAAAAATATCAGAAGAACGGTGAAACTTCCTGGTTTAAGTAACTCGGATCATTTATTATCCATATTTCAGACTGAAACAATGTGAAGGAATGTATTCAATTACCTCAATCGCGGAACCAATCATCTGAATCAGACGATCAAACACATTTGTCTTCTCGGATTCGAAACACTTCCAGTGAAGTAGACACTTGTATATCGTAAACGCAGCCACAGGTTTCCCATTACTGAAACCGATGTTGTCTTTTACACAGTCAATGAGAGCATCGACATTCATCTGCAGTGACAGTAGAAATCAAGTTATCAGAGCTAGGCACTAACAGCTGTGTGAAGAGTTAATATCGACGTGATCTGCCAACATACAATTTGACGTTCTGCAGCAGATTTCCCAGCGTTGCCATCAACTGGTGTTGCAAACTCGGCTTCCTATAAAAAAATGACTTAACATATTAATAAACTAATGGAAAAAAGCAAACGAACAACGTGATGAGAAACAAGTAATCGAGATAGCTAGTTGGAGAAACTTTACATTGAAATCGCTTTCCAAGTTTGTTTGGAGGCCATTTTCTAAATTCTACAAACAGAATGAAGAAAAAGTTAACATTTAATGGCTGGTTATAAGGCAGCTCAAAGAGCATAGTTTAAAGTTGCCGAGGGAATTTATACCTTTAGAGGTGCAGTTGGAGGATGTCCTAGAGTAGACCTCACAGGAGTGCTTAAGATTGTTTGCTGACGCATAACTTTTTTCTCAGCTTCCATGTCTAAGATTTTCTCTTCAAGCCTGCAGATAAAAAAAAAAAACGTTCAGACATATTTTGAACGAGACAAGTAAGAAATAGCTGCAAGAGCCCTCAACAATGCCACTCCAGAAGATTAGTTCATTGCAAAGGGTACCTCTGCATTGCAGTCTTCAACTTCACTAGTTTAGATTCAGCCTCCAATGCTTGCTTTAATCTATCCTGGCTAATCTTGGTTGTCTCTTGAAGTTTTTTCTCTGTCTCGTCGATTTTCATTTCCAGTGAACTCACCATCCCCTGTATAAGATAGCAATTAGAAAAAGAAAAACATCGGGTTTCAGCAAAGTTTTTCATTTGGAGAAAATCTGTGTAGCTAATATTCTCAGATACTGCAAATAAATTCCTCTTCTCCAGTAAGTACGCTACAAGTTCAGAAGTTCTCACAAACCTTTAGCTTTTCATTTTCATTTGTGATCTTGTCCATTGTTTCCTGATCAACCACAGGAACCTCTTTAATAATCGGGGCAATCTCGGCAACTTTCTTGGCAGCTTCACGCTCTTTAATAAGTAATGCCTCAGTTTCTTTGCACCTAAGTTGCCATTCCTCCAAAGCAGACTGCGCTTTTGCACTTTCTTGTTTCTTGGCCTCTTCCAGGTCAGTCTGCAGCGTTGAAAGAGGATGAGAAAACTCTCAACAAATACTATAAATTGCAAGAATCCCCCAAGAAATCAAGGTAAAATTCACGAGAAAAAATATGTGGTTCTTCAAACAGCAATCTCACCCTTATTCGTTTTTCTAATTGCAATCTCCAGGTCAGGTCTTCAACTTGCTTCTCCAACTTGTTCTTAGCTGCTTGAAGTGCTCCAGTTTCTCGAGCAGCCTATGTGTAAAATGAATTAACGAATTTATGCTAGTTTCATGCAAAGCAGCGAGCCTTTGAAAAAAGAGACCATAGAACAAAACAAGACAAAGAAAGAAACCACATCTCACCATCTTAAGCTTCCGAAGTTCTCCACGAGCAATTTTTGATCTCCATGCACATTGTGTCGTGATAGCTGCTTTCTTTAGTTTTCTGTAATGAAGTCGGGCCAAGTATCCACGGCACCAAGTCTATAATAACAATAAGCATTACCATGATCAGAATAGGACACAGAAACAACTTTTCATAATCAAGCATTGATTTCTGGAAGGACTCAATCTTTTTATGTTTATTGGTGTTCTCAGAGAAGTTAAATTTCTAATCGTACCACACTTCTCCAGTTTTGATATAAGTGTACCTGAATTAGTGTTGCAGCTTTTGTCTGCCTTCTAAAACATAGTTCCTCACGGGCAACCATGCCACGCATGCCAGCTTGGACCGAAACAGCAGCAGAAAACAGCTCTGTGTAAGCCTTCCTCGCAAGAAACATACGCAAGTCTCTCTGGATTTTTAAAGCAGCAGCTTCCCTGCGCATGCCTTCATATACAGTTCTAGCGAGATAACCTGGCAAACAGGGAGACGCATAGGTTTGTGAGGTAGTCCAGACACTAAATTTATATAGAGACAAAGAATGATCCAATCCAATCAAATTAATCTAGTTGGGTTAAATAGGCATATTCAGTAGAACGTTTAAAATACCTCTGCAGACTGACTGAATCTGCTTAGCAGAATTACGCAGAAGGATGAAACTCTTTTTGGCAAGATATGACCGAACTTTTCTCTGGATAATGCTTGCTGATCTTCCTAAGACCTCAGTCCTTCGGGTATCCAAGTCTGCCATTTGTCCAGCCCTCAGAAAAACCTTCGTCTTGCCAATCTGCAAAAATAAATGTCAATCTCCCACTATCAATGTTTCTCATCACACAAGCAGTAGAGGCAATGCAAAAAGCTAAATGAGGCAATTACCTGATAACCCTCGAGTCCCACTTTCGCCAGAAGCTTCTTGCAAGCAGCAGGGTCATCAGAGCTATAATCAAAGGAATCACTTAAGACATGTCAATGGACATAATCACTCAGCAAAAGAAATCCTAAGAGAATGAACATCTTACTTCTTTACCAACACTTCTGGAGCAAGAATACCAAATCTGTCCAAAAATTCATCGAAATGTTTCCTGGTAGGATAGCCAGCACAACTAATCCTGATTGCCTCCATTACTCCCTGAGGTCATTAACACAAATAATATACTTCTTTCAGGAATAGAAAATTTCACAAGAAACTGAATTACAGAATCGACAGAGAATGTCATTCGCACCCCACAACGTAATTGCTGTAAAATGTTTTCGTTCTCAAAGATTCCAGGCTTCAGAAGGTTATTTGGTTTTATACATCGAATATAGTGTGGCTCCGTGGTATTGAGAATCTCGAGCAATGATACCAATTGTTGCTGAAAAGAAGCACAAAAAGGAAATAAACTGACCAAACTTTTAATAAAACATGTTAAGTCAAATTGGAAACCAAAATCAGACTCACCTTGAAACGGGTACCTATAGATGAGAATTTTGATTGTTTGGAATCGTCAGACATTGGTGGGAACAAACTTGCTACAAAGGAACAACTAGAAGAATTCAACAATGCTTGATGCTCAGCAATAACGTAATCTTTGTTCTTGTCCAGGAAAAGTTCTGTCTGATAAGTGACCTGGAACATAACCCAATAATTGTTAAGACCACACAGAATAATTACTGGTATTTCTTGAACTTTTTCAAAATAATGTGAACCAAAGAAAGCAACGGCTGCTCACATCACCAGCATAATGACAAATTGTGAAGTCGCTACGAGCTAATTTTGGCTTGGTAAAGCGCTTGTGGTTTTTAAATGTCTGGTATAGCTTTTGTGCAAAAGTTTCATGCGTTGACCTTGGAAACATGCTGAAAAGCAAAAGTCTCACTTCAGCTATATTGCATAAAAGCAAAACCAAATTTGGGAAGTAAACTGATAGCAAAGAAACTAATGGGCATAAAAGAAAGGGTTCAGAATCAGCAGTTTGGGTTTCATACTCACCAAGCTTCATCTAGTAGAGCAATAATACCTCCAGGTTTCTGAAGAACACAAAACAAAAGGAAACAAACAACAAGCATGAGTAATAGATGAAAGGAGATCACCAAATACTAGCTGTGGGTCAGAGAACTGGCAACAGGAGAAACATATCGCCAAGAGAATAAGATGGGATGGGTTGGTCGCTTTATGAACATCTAGAAACTTTTTAATGAGTAAGCTAACAGCTCCATTTAACAGTGAGCATAAACATACAGAAAGGTATCATCAAACAGACACCTTTTCTATTAGGTCTAAAATATCTTGATTGTCTACGAACTCTATATAGCTCCAGTTGATCTCCTCCTTCTTATATTCCTCTTGCTCCATTTTGAAGACATGCTGCACGGAGAGAAGTTACACACCTCAGAACCATGGGCACTGCAGAATGTAGAGAAGGCCAATAATCGAAAAGTAAAAGACCTTGTTCTGATCAAACCTGATTAAAATGCTGTTGAAGTTTTTCATTGGTCAAATTGATGCAAAATTGCTCAAAACTGCAGTAAAACTTGTGATTGTAAGTATTAGGCCAAATGACAACAAGAAACAGTCATGAAAAATTCTCTAACAGTCAGTTAGATTATACATACATATATCTATATATTATAACCGTACTCTCCTTACAAAAAAAAGTTTAGTTGGATAACCTCACAAGCTCACAATTATATAGGTAGGAAAAATTCTTAACCGGACATGTTAGAAACAAGCAATAGCTCGACTATGAAACTGATCAGACCCATCTGATCAGACCCATATATTACGGTGAAGTATCAGAGTGAGATCCACTTTATAAAAGAGATCCATCTATGATCTAACCAATTATGAAAACAACAAGCATACCACTTAAGCACCTGTTTGTCTTGAAACTCTCGAATCCATAAATATCAAGTACACCAATCAAGTACTTCGAGTCAGGATCTTGACCAATTGAGGTATTAATCTTGTCAACAAGCCTGCAAAGACAAGCATTAGTATAGCACAGCGATGGCAAAGCACCTTCGAAGTTTGTTTCTTCAAATACGGAGAAGCAGCTACTGTATATCTTCATCAGGGTAAAATCGAGAAACTCACCAGTCAAACAACCTTGAGTACATGACTTTAGCCAAAGCATCTCTACTAAGAGTAGCAGCTTCTGGATCAAGAGTTTTTGTAATGGTTTCATCACGAGTTACCATGATACGCTTGCATAGCGAATCCTCAAGTGCTTTTGCATCGCAGCTGTAAAGGAAGGCGATATATAAATAAGGAACCAACTTTAGTCCACAAACAGAAGAAAACAAAACAAAAACAACATTTTTTTCATCTTTATTAGTTGAGACATTTACCTGAGAAGCTCAGCTGCAGTTTTCAGATGAAACAAGGATTTTTCATCTTTGGGAATCGATGAATCAATCTCTGCTCCCTTACCAAATTCGACATTCCCGAGATGGAGAATGGCAGCCACGACGCTGAAAATCGCATCCTGAAACGAGATATAAGTATAGAATCCGTTTACAGAGACAACTTAGCAGCTTTTACTCAAATCTCATTGACGGAGTTCTGCGATGATTACCTGCTCCTCGGTACTAATCCCGACGACTTCCATAGCCCGTCTTGTGGCATGATATTCCTCCGCATCATTTATACTATCTAACTCTAGACATTTAGATTGATTGAGATAGTGGTATGTCTTTGGTTCACCCAGCTTGAATCTCTTCACATCCTGACAGTAGAAAAGATATAGTTCAGAAAACAAGATGTGCATTCGTATTCCAAACAAGGCTTAAATACTTGACATGAACCAGCAAGTCCTTCGGTGTTACATACTCCCAAGTGAATTACAAAACTTACTTCTTGTGGAGCAGCACAAAGCATGTAGAAACAGTGATAGTTTCTTTCAGGATCAGAAACCTGACAAACACGTGACCTTTCCAACAAATAAGTTCTTATGGCAGCTCCTGATATCCTTCCCTTTTCGTCAAACTGAATCTCCACGAACTTACCAAAACGACTAAAAAGTACACAAATAAATGAGTTAACAAATACTCAAACCTGTGAGATTCAGAAGCTCTCAAAAATAAATATCAATTATATAGATGAGACAATGCGATATGCGGAAACTTTTTTACCTGGAATTATTGTTCCTGACAGTCTTCGCATTTCCAAATGCTTCTAAAACAGGATTAGACTGGATAAAAGACACAATTAAGAAGCTTGTAAGAAACAGGATCAGCCAAAAAGTGAGCAATTGACCATCCACTGAAGTTTTATTTATTTGTTCACTTTTCTAAAAACATGATATGGCTGAACGAAAATAAATTTGGTGGTAAATTTTTTCACCTCCAACACTTTCTGTTCAACACTCCTTCCTTCAGCAGCAGCTCTCCCTCCCATGTAAGCAAGATATCTCATAAGCAACTTTGTGCTTTCAGTTTTACCAGCGCCACTTTCTCCACTAACCAGAATAGATTGACTTACTCCATCATTAATCATCTGTCTGCATTGAAACGAAACGAGAAAACAGGAAAAATCACATATAAGGATCAACAGCAAAAGCAAAACATGTATATAAAGCAAGAATATTTTACCAGTGTGTATGAATAATACCTATATGCAGCATCCGCAACAGCGAATGGATGTGGGCTGAGCTCCCCTAAGGCAGCTCCTTTATACTGTGCCATCATATGGCTACTATAAAGATGGGGAAGTCTTCTAAACGGATTAACAGCAATTAGTATGCTTCCTGTATAAGTCTGGAAGTAAATGAAAGTTTAGTCCACACAAACCAAGACTACACTCATAAATTCGAAACCAATAGGAATTACTCACATAAATCTCATTTATATCATATCTTGAATGCAAATTCTGTAGAACTCCAGGTTCATGCAAATAAGCAAGCCTTGTCATATCGTCCACACCAGATGCTGGCGCTTCCGTATCTTTTGGATAAACGCTAGAGGCTTTCGTAACAACCTGAAATTTTCCAAAAATTCAATAAAATGGCTTTCACAAAGGTTTTCTTTTGCTTCTAATTTACATGAAGAAGCAAGCATACATGTTTCCCTGAAGTGCAAAGGACTTTGATCTCTTCACCATTAACCTCTACAACTTCACCATCAATCCATGCTTCATCAGGGTCCTCTACCCACACATACGACCCAACTGAAGGATTGAAGTTACCAGCCTGTAGAAAGTTCAAAGGTGTAAAAGGCTTAGTTCTCTCATTAAGAATTGTAACTAAAAGTAGTGACTAAAAGGCTTAGCTCAAGAAGTTGTTTTAGTTCTCATTAAGAATGTTTAAGGTGTACAAGTAGTAAATAGGACTTTAGTTACAATTCTAAAAGGCTTAGTTCTATGACTTTAGTTTGTGGCAGGACAATAGAATCAAGCAAGTTCCTCTTAGCTGGAAAAAAATGAACTTAAATCACTTATTGAGCTCTCACAAGCTCTCTAATGGTAATCACAACTGCTTGAACAACTACATTTTGATTCTTAAACAACCCAATCACATGATATTTGATTTCCAATTTTTGAAGAAAACCGTAAATGGAGGAGAATCAAAGTATTGTGGTAATGAACAATAGAGCTTATGAAGATTCAAGCATGATTTAGACCAAGTCGTCAAACTCAAAAACAGACAGGTCTTAGTTGAAGTCAAATCTCTAACATCATACAAGACATTCATCTACAGAAGATGACTCTAAGTCAGCTCAAAGCACATGATCCGAAATCACAGACTCTTAAAAAAACGCCAAATTAATCCCCCAAAAAGAACAAAAAGACCGAACCGATATTTGTCTCTAGTCAAAGTAACAAAACCCCCAAATTAAACGTGATTTGATCAAAAATGAACCAACCAAAAACACAATGAAATCTTACCATTTCGTTTTCGTAGATCAGAGACTTCAGATACAGATTCTGGATCTAGATTGAATCAAACGAGCAGTGAACTTCTGAAATCTAACAAAAAACAAAACACCTCCCAGCGAAGAACTTCAAGAAACTGAGATTTGGTGGAGAAGACGAACCAAAACGCGTTTCTGGAAAAAATTTCCCCCCGAATATTTTTTGAGTATTATTTTTGTTTCTCTTCTTTTTTTTTCTTACTTTTTTTTTTCCTTTTCGTGCTTTCCTCCTCTCTTCCACTTTCTTTGGGATTTGGTCTTAATTTAATTTACTTAACATCACAAACTTTCAATTATAACAAAATACTATAAAAACATTAAAACGTTAATTAAGACATCTTATCCCCAAAGTACCCCCTTGATTTTGCTTTTACTCTTCGGACACACAAAACCAATTTTGTCCGTTTGCAAAATCTTAAAATCTAACAAAAAATGTCCCAAAAATACCAGATTGATTTCCGGAACAGTTTTAATATCTGCCTTGGACAGTTAAAAATACACTAAAACCTGTTTTTAATCCATTTCTTAATGGTGTAAAATAATTAAGATCTTAAGATAACCAATACACCGAATAAAAACAAAAGACATGATGTGAATACCAAACCGTTAACCAAATAGGAGGAGTAGTTATTTAAATTAATTCAATGATTACTAAACATCAGTATTAGTGTATTACCCACTAAGTGATATAAATAGATAATGAGATATATTCTATTTTTTTTTATCACGTACTTGCTTATGGTAACGAAATACAAGTCTTTGTTTTAAAAATTGAAATACTGATATAAACTATATGATATATATGCGAGAATATATTTGTTTATATATAAGTTATATATATGTATTCATAGATAATTGCATAATTAGTTTTTTCTTCTAAATACTGTTTGTCATCTACTGTTCATAAGTAAAACCCCATTTAACCCTTCTCTTTTTAAGCTAATTACATATTCTTTTCTTCTCTCTTCAATCACTCTCCGACGAAAGAAAATGAAAATAAAAGAAAAAAAGAAGAAAGGAAAAAATAAGAAAGACGGTGGATGATAGTGATGCTTGAGGTCTAAATTGATGATAGTGACTGTGAAAACGATAGCAACAGTGAAGGTAGTGACGGCTATAACAACGACGATGATGGTGGAACAACGGCGATGAAAGTGACATCACCATCGTGTTATTTATGCTGGTAGACATGTCAATGATAGTAGTATTGCCGGTGATGGTGGTGGCGACAATGACGCAAGGATCACTGTATCAGTGTAAAGTATTGATTTTTGTTACTAACAAGTATTGATTTTTTATTATCATGTTAACAAGTAGTATTAGTTTTATTGTTAGCATGTTACCAAATATCATGTAATATTTATTAGCACGTTAACAAATAACAACTATTATTGTTAACATATTAATAAGCATCAGATCTTATTGTTATCATGTTAACAAATAACAATTATTACTGTTAGCACGTTAACAAGCATCAAATCTTATTGTTATCATGTTAACAAGTCTTATATATTATTGTTAACACGTTATAAGTACCAGATAATAGTGTTAACATGTTATAAATACTGGATATTTGTGTTAACACGTTAATACAATAGTTATCTATTAAATTAACATGTTATACAAATGTGAACTCGTTATCATATTATTCTATATCACATGTACATATAATTGTTATCACGTCAATCAGATAAATTTATCGTGATATAATAGTTATCATGTTAAAAGAATTGTTAACCATCATAATTATTATTATTTATGATTTTCGATGATGAACAGTATCTGTTGATAAAAAAAGATAATAAATAGTGTCATCAGAAGTTGGTAATGAACAATGTTACAGACATAGTTTGTCTGAAAACAAAAATCTCAGACAAATGGCATTTATGTAAATATTTAATAGAATAAGGATATTATTGGTTGTTTTTTGTTTTCTCTTTCTTATATACTTAATTTTTATTTATTCATTGTATTTAGCTAATTTTTTAGTTAGCTGTTGGTATTGAGTAATTTTACTCTATGTATAAAAGATGAGCCGTGTTTTGTAGTGGAAGATAGTAAGAGAGGTGAGGAGTCAAAGAAGAAAGTGGAAGGATGATTTTTATATTCTCATAAGTTTTTTGTTACATTACAAAAAGGGTTGAGCATCTATTTATAATAGAACAGATGCGGTTAAACTATGTCGATAAAACTTTGCTGTAATAAAATATTACAAGATGGATAAGCATAAACTATATTTTAACACTCCCTCTTGATTCCATCATGGCTTATATATTACGTACTTCTTCGTTAAAAACCTTATCATAGAAAAACCCATTGGGATAAAAACTATGATAAGAGAAAAAGAGTACAGTAACGTAATCTCCCTTTGGAAGTGATGGATATAACCTTTCTTCATATATCTTGCAGTCGACGCATTCTAATGCTTTGAACGTGTTTTCTGAATGATGTAGTGGGAAACGCCTTTGTAAAGAGATCTGCTGCATTGTCACTTGAGCGAACATATTGGATATCCACTTCCTGATTTTTCTCGAGTTCTTGAGTGTAAGAGAAAAACTTTGGAGGAATATGTTTTGTTCTGTCGCTCTTGATAAAACATTCTTTGAGTTGGGCGACACATGCAACATTGTCTTCAAATATTTTTGTTGGTTTCATATCGATGACTATTCCACTTGCACCTTGTATATGTTGACTCATAGATCGGAGCCATATACATCCTCTAAATGCTTCATGGAGAACAATGATTTCTGCATAATTTGAAGAAGTGGCAACCAAAATCTGTTTTTGAGAACGCCACAAGATCGCCGTTCCATTAATTGTGAAAACATATCCAGTTTGCGATCGAGCTTTATGCGGATCTGATAAATATCCTGCATCTGCAAAACCAACTAGACCAACTTCGGGGTTTCTATGATAAAATAAACCCAGATCGATCGTACCTTGGAGATAACGAAAAATATGTTTTATTCCATTCCAATGTCTGCGCGTAGGAGATAAGCTGTATCTTGCAAGTAGATTAGTAGCAAAAGCTATATCTGGTCGAGTACAATTTGCAAGATACATAAGCCCACCAATAGCGCTCATATAAGGTACTTCAAGACCTAATATGTTTTCGCTATCTTCACAAGGTCGAAATGGATCCTTGTTAATGTCAAGTGATCTATTGACCATTGGAATACTCAAAGGAGTTGTTTTATCCATTTTAAAGCGTTTTAACACCCTTTTGGTGTAATTTGATTGATGCACAAATATCCCATCTTGGAAATGCTCAATCTGGAGCCCTAAACAAAATTTTGTCTTTCCAAGATCTTTCATTTCGAACTCTTCTTTCATGTAAGTTCTTGCATCATCAATCTCCTTTTGAGTTCCGATTATGTTCAGGTCATCAACATATACAGCAATGATCACAAATCCTGATGAGGATTTCTTAATAAACACGCAAGGGCATATCACATTGTTGATGTATCCTTTACTTAACAAGTATTCACTCAAGCGATTATATCACATGCGTCCGGACTGTTTTAATCCGTAAAGTGATCGCTGTAATTTGACTGAACATATGTCTTTAGATGCTTCAGGCATCTTTGATCTTTCTAGGATTTTTACTCCCTCTGGAATTTTCATATATATTTCACTATCAAGTGATCCATAGAGATATGCAGTCACAACATCCATAAGGTACATATCTAGATTTTTAGATGCTGTTAGGCTCATTAAGTACCTGAATGTGATTGCATCCATGACCGGGGAATATGTATCTTCATAATCAATTCCCGGTCTTT
This sequence comes from Eutrema salsugineum, assembly GCF_000478725.1. Taxonomy (NCBI): domain Eukaryota; kingdom Viridiplantae; phylum Streptophyta; class Magnoliopsida; order Brassicales; family Brassicaceae; genus Eutrema; species Eutrema salsugineum. The sequence continues at coordinate 517,975 of NW_006256852.1, read as the reverse complement.
GAGAAAAACCTTGTGCCACAAGTCGGGCTTTATATCTTGTGACTTCATTTTTCTCATTTCTTTTTCTCACAAAGACTCATTTGCACCCGACTGGCATTACATCTTTAGGTGTAATGATTATAGGTCCAAAGACATTTCTTTTATTCAGGGAGATTAATTCATTTCTCATGGCCATCTGCCATTTCTCCAAGTCAGGCCTTTTCTAGCACTCTGACACGGACCTTGGGTCTGGATCATCATTTTCATTATCAATTTCTTTGGATACTGAAAAGAAGAATATTCCATTTGTATCATTTATCTCGCTTCTAGCCCATAATGTCCCACTTTGGGAAAAGTTAATGGAAATCTCATACTTTTCAGTATCATGTTCGTCTTCTGGACGAACTTCTTTAGCTGGTTCTTCTGGAACATCTTCATGTATGTCTTCAGGACATATATTTTTACGTGGTTCTTCTAGAACCTTTTCACCAATGTCTTCAAGGCATTTTTTTTTATTCGGTTCTTCTGGAACGGAGATACGGAGATAGGATACATTTGGCTCCTTGCCAGATGTTAACTGTATTGGGGAATATTCATTATATGCACTTGACCTCATCTGGACCAATGCCCCAGCATGCAATATATCATGTCCCCATACAGTAATTGGGAGTTTTGTTCTCAATATTAACGGTCTTGCTATCAATTGTAACTGTTTTATTAAACACTCAGCCATGCCATTTTGTGTATGAACATGTGGAACCGGATGTTCAACATCGATTCCTAATGACATACAATAGTTATTAAAGGCTGCTGAAGTGAATTCACCAGTATTGTCAAGCCTGACTTTCTTTATGGCATAATCAGGGAATTGCGCTCTCAACCTGATTATTTGAGCAATGAATCTTGCGAAAGCCATATTTCTTGTGGTCAATAGACACACATGTAACCATCTACTAGATGCGTCAATTAATACCATAAAATATCTAAATGGCCCGCACGGTGGGTGAATCGGCCCACATATATCACCATGTATTCTTTCTAAGAATACATGAGATTCATTCTTAACTTTGGCTGGCGAGAGCCTAGTTATGAGTTTTCCTTGAGAACATGCCTAACATGAAAAATTTTCCGATTGAAAAATCTTCTGGTTTTTCAATGGATGACTACTCGAATTTTGCACAATCCTTCTCATCATGACTGATCCAGGATGGCCAAATCTTTCATGCCATACTCTAAATGTACTAGTAAACTCCGAGTTTACTGTAACATAAGATTCAGTCATATTTATTTTTGTGCAATATAACCCAGAGGACATCATTGGTAATTCTTCCAATACGTGTTTCCTCTCAGATGTAATGCAAAGATATTCAATGCCATTCTTATTTGTACTTGCTATATGATATCCATTTCCTCGGATATCTTTAAAACTTAGCAAGTTTCTACTGGATTCGGGGGAATATAATGCATCACTTATTTCAAACTTTGTCCCCCTTGGCATTGAAAAATTAGCTCTTCCGAAGCCAATTATAATATTTGCATTACCAGATATGGTACTCACGCTTCCGGCGGAGTTCTTTATTTTAAGACACGAGAAATACTTTTTATCTTTAAGTATAGTGTGTGTCGTAGCACTATCGGCTAGACATGTATCTTCATCCTGAATCTCAAACGATGACATAATCTGAATCAAATATGCAAGAAAATGCATTAATAAACCAAAACATGATTTTAAAAGTTATTTATATTAAGAAAAACCTTATCTTGTTAATAAAAGCATATTACATTCTTATTTAAAATTACATAGGGTTTTTCTTGTTTTCTTCGAGAAGACTTTACATTACATCGATCTTAATCACTTTGTTTCCGTTGATTCTTCAGGATCAACTAGGAAATCAGCGATATCAAGATGAGTATAATCACTTATGCCATCAAAGGAAGTTCCAGCTTCATCAGAGATGAAATTGGTTTCAAAATTCTTTCCTTTATCCTTTTCTTTGGCATCTTGTGATGCTCGGTACAGATCGACTAAATGTCTTGGTGTACGACAGGTTTTTGTCCAATGATTTTTCATGCCGCATCTGTAACAAGCAGTTTCTTTTTGCTTTCCTGCTTCCCGACCAACATCGTTTTGTCTTCCTCGTCCACGACCTCGTCCGCGACCGCGGTTACGGCCTCGACCACGTCCGCGTCCGCGTTTGTTTCTATTATTTTGACTGGATGAAGCAACAGTCGCTTCTGAGAATGGTGATGATCCGGTTGGACGAGTTTGATAGTTTAACATCACGCGCTGATTATTTTGTTCAGCTACAAGGAGGACTTGCATCAACTCCGAGTAAATGGTGTAACCTTTTGCCCGGTATTGTTGTTGCAGGATTACATTTCCAGGATGAAATGTTTGGAGAGTTTTTTCGATCATGTCGACTCCTGTCCACATAACATCATCCTGGAAGTAATTCCGAACATAGCAGAATTATATTCACTAACACTTTTGTAATCCTGAAACCGGAGGTTCAGCCACTCATGTTTGGCTTTCGGTAAGATCACATATTTTTGGTGATCAAACTTATCTTTAAGAGATTGCCAAAGATCTGCAGGATCTTCTTTCGTGATGTATTCTTCTTTTAAACTATTATCGATGTGGTGGAGCAAAAATATCATGGCTTTCGCTTTTTTCTCATCTGATGTCATTTCCGACTTATCGATGGTATCGAGAAGCCCATTTCCTCTTAGATGCATTTTTGCACCTACTGCCCATGACATATAATTTTTTCCAGACACATCAAGGGCAGGGATTTCGAGTTTCGCCAAATTCGACATTATAACTATATATAATTTTATAAATTAGCAAACGTTCAGTATAAAAATTTGATTTTCGAGAAAAACATGTTAAAAATTTAATTCTTACACATAATAAAAGCATAAAATTTAAAATAATACTGGAGGCAGAGCCTTCCATATAATCTGAAGAGGCAGAGTCTACCATATTTTTGAGAAAGCAGAGTCTACCATATTTTTGAGGAGGCATAGCCTACCATATAATTTGAGGAGGCAGAAACTTCTACTCCATAAATATAATATCAAGGAGGAGGTTTAACCTTTTACTCCATATATATGATCTGAGGAGACATAGTCTACCATATGATCATATGATCGTGAAGGCATAGCCTATCTCGACGATCAGTTTAGGGAAGGCAGAGCCTATCATCCTGTAAACTTTAAAAATAAATTGAATATAAATTTAATTAACGATTTGGGGAAGGCATAGCTTATCATCCCGAAATAATACGTAAACTTGAAATAAACATAAATTTAAATCTTATCTCTTTAGGTATAAGAGCGGATCAAAAGACGCTCGTGCTGATAACGTGATATAAACTATATGTATATATGTGAGAATATATTTGTTTATATATAAGTTATATATATGTATAAAAGATGAGCGATGTTTTATAGTGGAAGATAGTAAGATAGGTGAGGAGTCAAAGAAGAAAATGGAATGATGATTTTTATATTCTCATAAGTTTTTTGTTACATTACAAAATGGTTGAGTAATAGAACAGAAGCAGTTAAATTATGTCAGTAAAACTTTATTGTAATAAAATATTACAAGATAGATAATCATAAACTATATTTTTACAAATACGTCTAAGTTTTGTGACTTTTTTTGTATAATATGATTTTTTTTTTTCCGATGAGTTGTTTTTTCCTTGTGAATTTGCGAGATGACAATACATGGAATTTTCTTTGCGAAATACACTCCATAACAAAAATGTAAGAAAACAATATGTTTCTTGTGCATAGGCATCATGTTTTAAATAACGTTTTATGGTTTTTTACCAAAAATAAAATTGTTAAAAGTATGCTCAAATCTACATTTCGTTATAAAAATCACGCGATAAAATTACTCATCTTATATTCTTATTGACAATTCTGCTACTTTCTCTTTGACTAATAAATTGCTAGTAATGTTATGGTCGGTCTGTTATTTAGTACAAAATAATTTCTTTCTTATGACTTGTTCACATGAATACACACGTCAAATAAAGTACGACAATGTCACAGACACAACCGAGAATCTGACTTGGAAATCGGGAATTCTATGTACAATTGTTATATTTTATTATCAAAACAATTATTTTATTTCACACTGGATATACGAAAATAAAAATAAAATACAAGACGCATTTTATGACCTTGAGACTTCAGTGTTGAGACGTCTAATGACAAATTAAAATTACGGTCATGCCCCCAAGAACGTTGCAAGGTTTGGATCATTACGGAATAGAATGGAAGAGTGGTTCGAGCCCCTAAACCTCTGCAGCAGCAAGCGGCCTACAAATCGCAAACGCACTTCACAATTCATATCAAAAGCACGTGAAACTAGCGTTAAAAAAAGTCGCTAAAAGACTTACGACTCCAGAAGCAAATGTGAACATTTCTTCTGAAGTCATATCTGTGCACAAAACAGGTTTGAAACAACGGACCAAAAATGTAAAAAAGAACAGGATTGAAGATTGGAGTCGGTTTAGTTTACTATTGGTTTACTCCGGTTTAGGGAAGCATATTAGTGTACCATTGAGCAAAGCTCCGGTAAACGCATATCCGGCACCGGTTGTGTCCAAAAGTTCCGATCAAGGTATTTTCTCAGCTGTTACTATAACCAGACTCCATTTATCATTGAAGTCTAGCCACCACCTGAAAACATGGTAAGAGAAATATACAAATAAATTAGATGAGGCTTGGTTCATCTTCAGCTCTCGATAAATTATATATTCCATATATTCAACTTTTTAGAAACTTTTTTTAATCACAGAAACAAATTTCTAATACCAACATTTAATCCTACTAAAAAGATTTCACAAATTAAATCATTAGTCTTTCCACATTTGCGTTGCTTTCCAAAAAAATTAGTAAAACATATGAACATCACAACCTATGAACACTCTAACCTGAGGGAAGTTAGTTGAGCAAATGGCATAATCAGCTAAGTCAAGGAAAAAGATGGATGTATTATTGCCATGTACCTACATAAGAAACATACATAAACAGAACTAAGAACAAATCGTGCAAGTGTGAAGGTAAAAACACACCAAAAAGAGCATTTATTTTGTTCTCACATTGTGGGCAAGAAGCAATTGGGCTTCACGAGACCTTCCTTTTGCATATAGAACTCTTACTCCATCAAGCACATATTAAAGGAGAGATTCAGTAAGGTCACCTGAATTTTTTCCCGATTTTTCCAACGGTCCGTTACGACGGTTTAAAAATCGTCGCAAACATACAACGATTGTATGACGATTTTACGTAAAAAAAAATGTCATAAAACCGTTGTAAAAAATTATCGTCGTAACTTCGACGTACACTTTACGACGATTTACGAAGATTATACATTGGTAAAGAGAGATTTGATATTAATTGCAAAATCGTCGTAAATTGGATGTAACATTACGACGAATATACGACGATTTATATCCGATGTACAGTTGCGACGATTTTGCGTCGAGAAAGAAGTTAGGTGAAGAACATTTAAAACATGTTTACCTAACTAATGTCGATGAAATATTTTATCGCATAATCGACGTAAAATCGTCGTAATATTAATGTTGGATGTAAAAGTGATGTAAAAAATCGTCGTAAAAGCGTCGTAAAGTCTGAAATTTTGTTATAAATAGATTTTCATTCCTTCTTTCATTCACAACACATTATCATTCAAGCATAAGAGTATCAGCATCCTGGAGACCCATTTTAGGTCTCTTAAACCTTAGTGTAGTGTTGTAAATCCTGATATATTGGGTTGTCCATTGCTGGAAACCCGAATTAGTAGTTATTTCTTTGAAAAAAAGAAGTAATAATATTAAAAGGTTTACTCCATTCACGTGCCTACACGTGACACAAGAGACCGGCTCTTTTATTGTCTAATCAATAAAAAGAGATAGTATTTTGAGTTTATTTCAAGATGTCTATAGACGAGTTAAGAAGCTGGATGTATATGCGTAAAGGTTCAGATGTGGCGTTGACAGAAGAATTCAAGAATGGGTTAGAAATATTTATGTATCAGGCCACAAATATGGAGAGAACGAAAGATAGCGGAAGATGTTTTGTCCTTGTTTGAAATGCAAGAATACGAGGTATACACTAACCAAAACCGTGTGGACGCATTTATTAAATAGAGGGTTTATGCCGCAATATTTTGTTCGGTATCTACATGGAGAAGGATATGGCAGTAATACTCATGGGAATGCTGGTAATAGTAGTAATTATCAAAGTCATGTTGATTTTGATGAATCGAATTATGGTCATCAGCCTAATCAGTATCAATCTGATCAAAGTCTAGATCATGATAAGATGCATGAGATGGTGACTGATGCATTTTATGAAACACATACTGGTAATGCTGTTAAGGAACCTAATGTAGATGTCAAACGATTTTATGATTTGTTAGACAATGCTAATCAGCCAATCTACAAAGGATGTAAAGAAGGTCTGTCTAAATTATCGTTGACAGTTAGGATGATGTCAATTGAAACAGATCATAACCTGGCTGAGGTTTGCATGGATGTTTGGGCTGATCTTCTGAAAGAGTATCTACCAGAGGATAACTTGACAGCGGCAACATACTATGAAATACAGAAGTTGATTTTTAGTCTTGGTCTACCTTCTGAGATGATAGATGTATGTGTTGACAATTGTATGATTTTTTGGAAAGATGATGATCAGCTGGAGGAATGTAGATTTTGCCAAAAACCAAGTTACAGGCCGCAAACTGGTGGGCGTAAAAGGATATTGTACCAACGTATGTGGTATCTCCCTATAACTGATATGTTAAAATGGCTTTATCAATCTGAAAGGACAACTGCATCAATGAGATGGCATGCAGAACATACACAAGTAGATGGAGAAGTTGTTCATCCATCAGATGAAAAAGCATGGAAACACTTCAATATGGTATACCCAGATTTTGCTAAGTTCAAACGGAATGTCTATCTTGGTCTGTGCACTGATGGTTTTAGTCCATTTGGTATATCTGGTAGACAATATTCATTATGGCCAGTAATCCTAAATCTTTATAACCTTCCTCCAGGTTTGTGCATGCAAAGAGAATTTTTTTTCCTAAGTATTTTGGTTCCAGGTCTCAATCATCCGAAGCGATCTCTCGATGTATTTCTGCAGCCACTCATACATGAGTTGAATCAGTTATGGTATATCGGCGTTCGCACATATGACTGTTCTACGAGAAAAAATTTTACTATGTGGGCTATGCTTATATGGACAATAAGCGATTTCTCCGCTTATGGTATGCAATCAGGATAGACTACACATGGGAGGTTATCTTGTCCTTATTGTCTTCATCGAACTGATGCGTTTCAGCTAAAACATGGTAGAAAAACCTGTTGGTTTGATTGTCACCGGAGGTTTTTACTGGATAACCATCCATATCGGAGGAACAAGAGGTTATTTATGAAGAACAAAAGTATACATGTCCCTCCACCCGTAAATTTAACAGGAGCTGATATACATGCGCAAATCGAGCATTGGGGGGGTAGAGGAAACAAAAAACGCGTGGGAGAAACTGGCACACTCCTGCAAATATGTCTGAAGGTTATGGAGTTCTTCATAATTGGCACAAGAAAAGTATCTTTTGGCAACTACCCTATTGGAAAGATCATCTGCTCAGACACAATCTTGATGTCATGCACATTGAGAAAAACTTTTTTGATAACATCATGCATACAGTTATGAACGTAACGGGAAGAACAAAAGACAATGGTAAGTCAAGATTGGACTTGTCTGATTTATGCAACAGAAGTGAGTTGCATATACTGAGAAACGGGAAAGCACCAGTTTCTGTATTTCGGTTGAGTGCAGATCAAAAGTCAGCATTGTTCAGATGGGTTTCATCTGACGTTAAATTTCCTGATGGGTATGTTTCTAATTTTTCTAAATCTGTTGAGAAGGGGGTAAAGTTTGCAGGGATGAAAAGCCATGACTGCCACGTGTTTATGCAACGATTATTTTCATTTGCATTTTCTGAACTCTTGCCTAAAAATGTCCATGAAGCTGTTGGAGGCATTGGTGCTTTTTTTGGGATCTTAATACACGAACATTATCAGTTGATGTAATCGCCCAACTGGCATCGAATATTCCAATCTTGTTGTGCAATTTGGAAAAGATCTTCCCACCATCATTTTTTGATGTTATGGAACATCTTCCTATTCATCTCCCTCACGAAGCAGAGCTCGGTGGACCAGTTCAGTACAGGTGGATGTATGCGTTCGAGCATTTCATGAAGCATCTTAAGGGTAAAGCCAAAAACCTAGCTAAAGTGGAAGGTTCAATTGTGGCAAGTTTTTTTCTTATTAGGTGGACCCGAATGATCCAGATGAATTTCCAACATGGTTCCATGAGTTACTATTAGGTCCGATGGCAAAAATAACAACAGCCTCCATGTATTTCACTCAGGGCTATATTTTTCACACATACCATCACGGTGCAAAGCGGGCGACAACTAACTATAGAGTTTGTGTGAGGGGTGAAATAGATTTTTATGGAGTTCTGCAGGAAATAATTGAAGTGGAGTATCATGGATTGTTAAGGCTGAAAACTGTTCTCTTAAAATGTGATTGGTTTGATCCAACTGTTGGAAGAGGGGTACGTCTAAACAAGTATGGAGTTGTTGATGTGAACAAATCACGATGATACAACAGGTTTGAGCCATTTATATTAGCTTCTCAAGCAGAACAGGTAACATTTCTGTCATACCCCCGAGTTCGATCAACAGGAATCTCATGGTTAGCAGTAGTTAAAGTGGCTCCGAGGAGCAAGATTGTAGGGGTTGAGGATGTTCCACTGCAACAAGACACTTGCGTAGATCTGACTGAATCAGATGTTGATGAGGAGATTTTCTTAATTGACCCCCAGAACAGGCAAGTTGAAGATCTTCCCGATGATACAGAAGAAGAAGGTGATGATGAGTTTGCTGAAACCGATGATGACGATTTGGCGGAAGACGACGGTGATGGTGACGAAGTAATAGAGGAAGATGAATCTGATTGATTTTCATGTTTTTAGTGAATGTTTGTTACTATGTAATTTGTAACGGTGTTTGTTTGAATTTTTTTAATGATGAAAATATCGATTTTACGACAGTTTTACGGCGATTTATGTAAAATCTAAACCCCAAGTTTAGGTTTTATACCCTGAATGAATAGGGTTTAAGTATTACGACGACTTACGACCATCCATCGTAAAATAGTCGTACGTTTACGATGATTTTACGACGCGTTCACAAAGCCGTTGTAAAATCATCGTAAGCTTGAAATCCAAGATTTTGAATATTTTATATCTGATTGGTTTTTAGGTATTTCACAAATGTTTTTAATAGGTTATCTTATTTTATATGAAAAGTATTCAATCTGATCAAAATCAGAAATTTGAAAAAAACATACATATTTTACAAGTTCATCCATGTTTTTGTAAATGTTAAGTAAAAGGTTGATTTCAATATTTATTATCTCATGTACTAAATCCGTCATACATGCAAAGTTATGAACCTATTGTTATATGTTAGTATAATAAGCTTTGGGAAGTTTTTTATGCAATCAGCCTTTTAAAATATTTAGGGTTTGATAACTTTTTTAAAAAAACATCGTAAAACCATCGTATAAGGGTCGTAACATTACGACGGTTTTACGACGATTGTTCATTAAACCGTCTTTAAACCGTCGTAACGTTGATGACAATCAGCCCCCGGATTGGCTCCAGATCAGAGGTACGAGGTTATAAATGTTGGCGTGGTACGACGGTTTTACGACGATTTAATGAACATTCGTCGTAAAACCGTCGTAATGCTCAAACGCTGTGAACAGGACACATATCCTGTCATGCACTGGTACGATGGTTATACAACCAAATCGTCGTAAAATGGTCGTAACGTTACAACGGTGTTACGATGATCACAAAATCTATATAAGGGACGCGAGTTTTCTTCCTTCGTATCTCATTCCTCACTTTTCTCTCTCTCGACAAAAAAAACTCTCTCTCTCTAGCTCTCCCTCCTCTCCCTCCTCTCCAGCTACTTTGTAAGTTTTTTGTTAATTTTTTTTTCATTCTAATTTATATTTCGTTTAAATTTTAATCCTTAGATAGATGTAATCAGGGGATTTAGTTAGATTCGAAATTTAGATAGGCCCGAAATTTATAAATAAATTATATAATTAGTAATTATAATTTATTTTATTTTGTAGATTATTCAGATGGCTCATCGGACAAAGAGGTTCCACTACCGAGAGATGGTAGATCCGGACGGTACGCTCCGTCCGGCTCAGCTACAGGGTCCATCAACCCGGAGTCCTCGGGAATACAAGGAACGGTTTCGAAACCGGTTGTTGTACCACAGCCTGCACCGCCTCCACCACCACCAGCCGAACCAGCAGCCCCAGCACCAGCCGCAGCCCCGATACAGCCTGAACCGTATGACCAATTTACGGTTCAGTATCTTCTACGCCAACCGGGTCGTGAGAGTATGAACAAACTCGAATCGGATCGAGCCCCGGAGACATTTTGGTACGATTTTTTTTTTGTAAAATTTTTTTTAAAAGAGTAATATTTATAATTAATTGAAATATCTAACTAATTTTTTTTATACTGACTAGGTTTACGACCGACAACGCGGTCGGTCGTAATGTTGCCGACATCATCAATGGGTTTTTCGTACAACTCCATACCAGCTGGAAGAAGCTCTTGACACTTTGTTCAAGTGTTTTGCGGTAAACACTTCTTTAAAATTACGATTTATATTATTATTTTTTATTTTTTACAATAATTACTAACTTTTTGTTTTTTTTTCTAGCAAAACTGGTATTGGGAAATTTCCGCACACGGACGTGTGGAGGCGGCCTTTAAAGAGAAGGTCAAGTTCCGCTTCAACAACACCGTTTCCGACTGGAAGCGGAAGTGGGAGATCGACGACAACAAGGCCAAGCCGGCGCCAATGGCCGATACCGTCTGGCAGGGTTTGGTGCAATATTGGTTGGACCCGCACAACCAGACTACTGCCGCGAAGTGTTCCACATCCAGGTATTTTTGTATTTAGATTAAATTAAAATATGTGTTTAAATTATAATATTATATAGGTTTAATTATTTAAAAATCCAATTACTATATTTCTCAGGAACGCTACTGATGATGCGGGAAATCGAAAAAACGTCTCGCACACTTCCGGTCAGATTCCTTTCGCCGGGAGGTGATTTATGATGGTAAATTTTAATTAATGAGTTTTTTTTAAGAAAGTAATTAACTCTTATTTGTCTTATTAATAATTTCATTTTCATTTTGTAGGTTGAAGAAAACGGGGGAGAACTTTCTCCGATGACGAAGGTCTTCGCCGAGACCCATAAGAAGAGGAACGGTGAATTCACGGATCCTCGGGCGGAGGATATCTACAACGCCGCCTGTGCGTGGATCGAGGAGCGGCAGACGCAGCTCACTCAGCAGGCGCCTCCGACGTCTCCGGGAGGTAGCTCGGTCCAATCCACTCCGACGCTGACGGTGACGGAGATGGACCAGATCTTCGAAGAGGTAAGTGTATTCTTTTTCCTATTTAGTGTAATTTTAACTTTATATTGTACTTTTTTACATAAATTTTCTACATATTTTCAGGTTGCCCCTAAGAATAAGGGCCGGGTTTTAGTGATGGGATTCATCCGTGATACCCTAGTCGCTACGGCGACAGGTCATGTCCGGGCAGCGGATCTGCTTATCCGCCAGGAGATCCATCAGATGCGGACCTAGTATGAGACAAAGATCGACCAGTTGTATGATCTCTTCGAGATTATGAGGGCCGACAACCCGGTGCTCATGGCGCAGTTGGACAGGTTGCGGGCAGCTGGAGTTGTCGGGTCATCTGCTTCATCTTCTAGGAGGCAACCACCGGTGCAGACGGACAAGGAGATGTTCCGGGGATCAGGCACCGGAAGCCTCCAACCGAAGACCCGCAGATCAGACGCCGGAAGCCTCCAACCGAAGACCCGGCAAAAAACATGTGGAGCAGGACGATGAGGGGATTGACATTAGTTTAGAATTAGATCTTTAGGTTTTTTGTAATTATTATAATTTTTTTTTATTTTGAATTTTAATTAAAATTAAAATTATAAATTATTTCTTTTTTAATTTAAATTTTAATTCGGATTAATTTTTTTTTAATTTCATTTATTAAAAAATGTCGTATCATCGTCGTAATATATTTATTATTAATTTATCAAATCGTCGTATATTCGTCGTAACTCTTACGACCAAATTACGACCAATTATTCGTCGTATATTACACGACGTCTAATACGACGAATATACGTCCGAGTTTTACGACGGTTTTACGACGAATAGAAAACAAATTTTTACGATTGAATTACGACAAAACTTGCATCGTATATTATACGACGATCCTACGTCGGTTTTTAACGACGATTTTACGATGGTTACGCTGTAAACCAAATCAAGGCAAATCGATGTAAAGTTGTCGTAAGCCCTGCGTTTACGATGATCCTTTTACGTCGATGTTACGACGAATATGAATCGTCGTAGATTATACGATGATTTTACGACGAATTATCTTTTACAGCGATGCGTTCACGACGATTTGGAAACCGTCGCTAATTCGTCGTAATAGGGCTATTACAACGAACTTACGACGATTTTGGCCGTTGTAAAACGGTGTTTTTCTTGTAGTGATATACTTTCGGGTATGTTCGGATAATAACCATAATAGAACTGAACTGTACCAATTTTTTTTTTAGTTATTATATACTTGAATCCCAATCAAATGTAAGCGCTAGTGCTACTATTAACATGTTGCTCTCAGACAAAAGAATGAACCTAACTGAAATTCAAAAAATCCACACAAGTGGACTCTTTCTCATTATCTACTGCCTCAAGACCACAATAAAAATTTTCCATTACATATTTGATTTACTAAAGTGTTTTGACTAACAAAAACAAAGCATAAATTAATTTAAGCATTATCATGAGTTGTCTTGATATTAGTTTTCTTATATAACACACAAAATACTGTAAATAAGACATTAAAAATAAAATAAGTACTTGGTCGCTTGGTACAAAGATTTCACCAGTGAATACAAAGATTTCACCAGTCCTGGTACCCAGTTTCACTCGGCCGAGGTAAATTAATGTATTTGCAACGAGCACACCCAATAAAGTTAGTAAAGCCATAGAATTCTTCTCTTTTTGTACCCATCGTCACCTCTAGCTTCCTTCCTTCAAAGAAACATCCGTTCAATGCCAACGCCTTGTCATTGTCTTTGCCATTTTTAAAGTTAATAAAAGCAAATCCCAATGGACAACGAGTTTCACACTCTATGGGAACATAAACCCTGGTGATCTCTCCACATGAACCGAATATGTTGCTCAACAGTCTCTTGAGTTCTTCCCTAGTGCGCAGATATTCAAACCCCTTGATGAAAATGGTGTCATCATTGTTTCCCAACGCGTCTTTGGTATCAAAACAGCAAACCGCATTTTTCTCTGGGGATTCTTTCTCCTATATAGAGACAAAAGGAGGATTTATTTATTTAGAATTAAACCAGCTAGCCTTACAGTTTTTAATGTATCAAAAAAGTTATCAACCTAACAAAACAAAAATAACAAGCTACAAACAAACACAGCCCTAGTACTAAACACTGATCAAAATGTAATTTTTTTAAAAAAATGAAAATAAGAAACATACCTCCTGTGGATCGGATTTGGTGAGTAGAATTTCCTGTATTTTTTTAATATAGCTTCAGTCAGTTCTGATATAGATGTCAAAATGTAATGTATCAAAATTTCTCAATCTAAGAAAACAAATATAACATTTACTAACAAACAAACAAAGTCCTACCCGACACTAACAATATATAGCTTATAAAGTATTAATATGAAACATATATTATATCATAAATAAAACGTACCTCATACAGATTGGCTTTGGAGAGTAGAATTTCCTGCCGTTTTTTGAAGTCGTCAGTTAGTTCTCTGATAGAATTCGACATTTCTTTGATATCCTGCCAGTGGAATTAAGTAATGATTAAGAAAACCAGTAAAAACATTACTAGCGAGGAATCTAAAACTGCATTAATGTCGACAAGAACAAAAAATCTTAGATACTTGCATTTTGCAGGTCAAAATTTTTCATCTTCATTATTTTCCTACAAAATAACAAGGTTGTAGATAAACATGATAACAAACGTCTAAACGGGAAGTGTGATGAAAAAGTATTAAGTGCTCACGAGAAAAAGGTACATAGGGTACATAAGTCAATGAAAAATAAACATCTTTATAATTTTATACTAATAAAAGTTGAAGCTAAATACTTCTAAATATGTTCACATAGAATTAAAAAGAGCAATTATATTAGTCTACATCAACAATAAAAAATAAGGAAAGTTTACAAATTTTTAATATTATTACTAAATAAATAAATTAAGAAAATTTACAAATTCTAATTATTGCTGGATAAAAAATTCTATATAAATTTTTTATTGGTCCACTTCAACATTAAAAATTTTTTTTTTTTTACAAATTCCATTATTATTTTTAAAAATTATTAAAGATAAAGAAATTATATATAAATTTTTTGTTAATAATAAAAAACTAAAATAAATAATATTAAAATAAAAAATTTTAAATTTAAATTAGATGTATACACATATATTCAGAGATTCTTACATTAGTATCCAAATTTTTGTCACATAACTATAATAATTTTTAAGTTTTTTTTCTGTGTGTACAACCATTTCAAATTAAAAACAAAAAACAAAAAAAATAGAGTTAGGATTCACAAAAAAAATGAGTCATTACAACGTAAAATAACCAACTTGGCTAAACTATAAGTTTAACTATTAGCTAAATTACAAAAAATATAATGAAACGAGATATAAACAAAGCCATTACAAGCTGCTTTAATATCAAAAAAGAGACCGAAAAATAAGTTTGGCCACCGAATTTGAGAAGAATGATAAATTTCAAGCAATCCGAGAAACATGTCAAGTGATTGATACTCGACACTTTTAAAAAACAAAGCACTGAAAATAAAGAAAGAGATTCCGTCATTAAGACGAAGGAGATTAAGGTATTTGAGGAAGATTTTTGAAATAACATGGCATCTGATACGGTTTTAACAACCTAACATTAAGCACAAAGGTTCATTTTGAGTAGACTTCATTGTGAAGTCTACTCAAAAAAAATCAATTGCAAAAATGATCTATTTTGTTCCGTAGACTTCTATTAAAAAAGTAGAATTCAAAAGTAGACTGTCAGAGAAGTCTACTCTTACATGAAGTCTACAATAGAAGTCTACTTTGTTAGTCAATGCATCGGTCAAATGCTAAAATAACTTTTTTTTTACGGAAGTCTACTTCTGAAGTCTACTGAAGGAAAAGTCAACAGATTGGTCAATTGCAAAAATGACCGGTTTTTAGTAGACTTCTCTATGAAAAAGTAGACTTCTCCTCCGGTCTACATTTGAAGTCTGCTATAGAAGTCTACTTTTTGACATTTTTTTTAAAACGCGTTTTAGGCAAATTTATAAAGTATTTTTCAATTTTTTGGATTACAATTGCTTCTTAGTAAGTGATTGAACTACCCGGTGAATTTCATTTCATTTCATTCGATATTTATTGTTGAATCAGAAGTTTTGATTTTTAAGCTACTTAGCTTATCAAAGTAGACTTCGTAATCTACTAATGTTCTTTTCGGGAGAAGTCTACTCTTGATACAAAAAGTCTGTATGCAGTGTTTGCTAATATGGTTTATATGGTTATTTTTTCAGAGAATGGCTCAAATTCCAGTTGTGTACGGGGAGTGGAAGATTGAGGAGAATTCATGGCATTTTGTTATTGACATGGGCAAAGGTGGAAGAATGTGGTTTTTGAACGATGGTTGCACCTTGGGGGAGCTTACTGAGATGGCGCGAGATGATTATAACTTGGGCAAGAAGACTGAGCTGATCGAGTTAACCTACTCACTACCAGTCTCAATGTTGCAAACTATGGCTCCAGATACACCTCCAATGCATGTCACCAATGATAGACAAGTTTCAAGCTTGATTGCGTTAAGCAGAGTGCATATGGTACGTCTTTGTGTGTCCACTCGAGTGGAGATGGATACTTAACCTCTTCCTCAGTGTGCTTCGCTGACCCTGTAGTCAACTCCTCTACCGCGTGCTCTACAGATTAAACCTTGTCGGTGAGAAGTTTGATCTGCTTTTCACGGCTACCAAGACCATTCAGCATCTTGTTTGAAAAGCTTTTGAAGCATTGGTCGAAGTGCGCTTTCATAGTAGCGACAACTCCGACCCCTTCATCACCAACGAAAGAGGCGGCAGAGGCAGAGTCTGTGCAGGGTCTCTTGCGACTTGATTCATCTGAGGGAAGGCTCCTCTTTCCTGCTTCTGCCTTGACGATGTGTGCACCCAAAACACCTTCCAAAAGCCAGTGGTTTTTTGAGAACTTGAAATTGGGGTCATGGATTGCATTGACAATCTTGACAATATCCGGATCCTATTCCTCATCATCCCAAACTGGAAACATATCCGCCAAGTCCTTAGCCACGTGATGGTGTGTGAGAGGGTTGTCAAGTTTTACCCTAATTGAAATCAATAGCTGCAAGTGCACAACTGATCGATTGTAGTACTTAGGGATCGAATCCACAGGGAAGGAGGATCTTTTCCTGCAAAAAGCCTTTGAAATAAGTATTAAGTAAGGAAGTCTAGAACCAAAACGGTTTTGTGGGGGTTTGGTAGTGTGTTTAAAATGTAAAAACGAAATATTAAAAGAAAATACGGGAATTAAATGACCTAATAACTAAACTTAACGAAAATAACTAAAAATGCGAAAAAACGGATATTCTAATTGCTTAAATGAAAATCTACTAAAAAGGAAAGACAATATTGAACTAAAGCTTGAAAGAAAATCGGTGTAAATCAATGGGAATGAAGGCGTTGGAGTTCAGGGAAGTTTTCTCAGGGGTACGAACGATTCAAAATATTGCTAGAGAGTAAAATTGATAAGATCTTAGCTTAAACTTTTCGAACTGGAGTCACGGACGTATGAATATGCCACTGTCGTGATCATAGACAACTATCTCTCTCAACCCTGACCAGTAGGTTTCCACTCTGACCCTAGAAGAGAAGAGATGCATTATGTTTAAGACTCGTCCTAATTCAAAAATCGCCCATAGGTAGGTTTCCACTCCTATGTTTGTTTTGCTCTCCCAAACTAGATCTGATACCTGATGAACACTTTCGTGTCACCAAGCATCTGGATCAGATTGTAGTTCATGACGCTACTCTCATGCAGTAAAAACGAATTCAGAAGAAAAAGTTCTAAGATTCGGCTCAAAAGCTCATGGAATCCTCATCGAACATATAAATCCCCATCGAAAATCCCTTAATCCCAACAATAAAACTACTCAGACATAATGAACGAAATCATAAACATAGTATTAATAAGTAGAATAGAAATCGAAATTGAAAAAGAAAGAACAAGGGTTCAAGAGAACAAATCTCTCTCTCCCTAAAAGCTAAAGCAAAAACAATAAAAGTATGAAGTAATGATAGATGATATGAGTTTGTATATCGTTTAGGGTTCCTAAGACATGTATTTATAATGCTCAAGACCTCTCTGGACGTCACTTAGGGTTTCTCCAAATGTGGGCTTCAGAAATGGGCTTTTTGGGCTCGGAGGTTGATGGCCGCGGTCGGGAGGGTTCTGACCGTGGGGAATGAGTGGTTTGCCGCGGTCGGGATGCTCCTGACCGTGGAGAATGAGTGTTTGGCCGCGGGTGGAAGTGCTTGCCGGCTGGTTTACGGGACATCTTGCTCTTCGCGTATCTTTTGATTGAACCGTTGGATTGCCAAGCTGTAAAGTGCACTGGAAAGCTGATACTTCCATCTTTAAGGTCTCTAAATTTGAGCTGGATCAGACGGTGAGAAGGACTTCAATCAGGGGTGAACTTCTGACGGTTTGATTCTGAGCTGAAATCTGGTTTTCTATCCATTTTGTTAAGTTTTTCCCTAAGTTACCTGAAAAGAGTCTTAGAACTACAAATACTAGAAAAACGTAATAAAAGTACTTAAAAGTAATTAAAAACATAGAAAAAGTATTTCAAAACGATCCATAAAAGTGGTCAAAATACGGTGTTATCACCACGCAGCACTGTATGCGAGCCTGGAAAAACACAATAAGTAAATGAATTACTAGCTATATGAAGCCTGGAAAAACTACGTATGAAGTCTACCATTGAAGTCTACTATTGAAGTCTACAACTGAAGTCTCCCACTATCAAGATTTTATATAGAAGTCTACACATGAAGTCTACTTCTGAAGTCTACTTTGAAAATTCATTACTACATAGAAGTCTACTACGGAACAAGACTTCTAAATGAGAATGACTAGACCTATACCGTACCTGTTTTAGCATGTTGGCTTTGACGTTCTTTCGTCCTCTTGATCCTTTGTAAGCCAGCATAAGAGGTGTAGGATCATTTGACAATGGTTCGCCAAATTCAGCAGCAAAATCCGGCAGAGCATAGTACACCCACACTTGAAGAGCTTGCACAAATCATTCTATATGAATGTTTTTGCTGAGATATTTCTCCCTAACAGACTTGATCAGATGCTGAAAAGCAATTCTTCCCCATGGGAACTCCTTAAAACCTTCGAGATCCATCACTAGTCTGGCATGGTTGACATTTGTGGATAAGCCTGGTCTCGTTGCCACTATGAAACCAGCGTAGATCCCAAGATATCCCAACCACATCCTATCATCCCGAGACCATGATGAGCAGTTGGAACAGGCTTCAATAATTTCATTAGTGCTTGGGCCCGACAACGACATTGACCCCCATTAGCTCCCAAAATGCATGCATGTCATTGGACAACTCAAGATCAGTTACAGCCAAGTCATCCACGTACCCGCAGTTGAGTCCGGTGATCTCCTCAAACTCATGCAATGAAAACCGAATTGGAGTGGTACCAATCAGGCTCCATATCTCGTACCTCTGCTCGCAAACTATCTGAAAGGTCAGCTTGTGGTGCACCAGCCTAGAAGCCCAACCAAAATCCAAGTTGTGGAACTTTAAAAAAACTAGGAGAGAACCCGCGTGTATACGCAGGTCTTGTTTTAATTTATATTTAAATACTACATTTTTAAAACTTGTATTGAATTTTATGTTTATTATCAATGTTTTTGCGTTTAAAATATTTATATTTTCTTTAATTTCTTTTTGATGATACATTATTTGTAATTTCTTCTACACCGGTTGTGCCAAATAGTCTAATTTTTCTTCCAAAATAATAAGGGATTAAAAATCTACTATTTTAATTTTTGTATGAAAACGTAATAATTCACTTATAAATATACGTTTAATATCAGAGATGAATATTCATTTGTTCTTCGATCCTCATATTCTTTTTATTCTTGTAAATCTTACTAATATAATACTTGTTAACTTTTTCAATTTACCATTTTGAATTTTTTAGTTATATATATTTTATTGATTCCATTTTTTTAATTTAAAATCATGTATGACATTTTTATGTGCACATCTTTCTTTATACTATTTTTTTTAATAGTTGTTATCTCTTCAATCGTTTATTAAATATTTTTGTGTTTTATAATTTATTAGTTGAAGTTTAATATAAGAATATTTGAAACTTCTTAATTTATTCAGTCTTAATTTTTTTTCATTTGCATTAAAATTTAGTATATTTTTAGTTTAAAAATGAAATTTAAATCACATGAAAGAAGAAAATAGAATAGTGCATCTAAAAAATCTTGTATTATATAATATTTATAAGGTTTTCTATATTTAAATTAAATTTAAATTGCATTCTAATGTGTATATATATATATATATTAATATTTATTTATGTTTTTAATGTGTTTTACTTTAAATTTAGTTAATTATTTATTTTGTCAATTTTTGGATGTGCCACATGTCACTCCCTCCATTGCTGATGTGTCACTCAGCTGGAGAGTTGATTGTCTTTTATATATAAGATATCCAACGGTGACTCGTAAATCTCTTCCCATTCATCCTCTTGTAGAGCTGACTTTAGTGCAGGTACCAGCCTATAATCATCAGCATAATAGCCGATGCTTTTATCCGGGGCTGGCTCACCGTCTTTGGTGTACAGTCTTCTAGGGAATTCAGAGGCCACCATTATCTAACACAAATTTCTGCATCAACGGTAACAAAGCTCTAATGAGAAAAACTAGTTATAACTAACGGTTTGAAACTATACACGAATGAAGACTACTTTTTGATACAATGAAGTCTACTTTTTGATACAATGAAGTCTACTTTTTGATACAATGAAGTATACTTTTTAAAAATGAAGTCTACTTTTTCAAAATGAAGTCTACTTTTTCAAAATGAAGTCTACTTTTTCAAAATGAAGTCTACTTTTTCAAAATGAAGTCTACTTTTACAAAATGAAGTCTACTTTTGCAACATGAAGTCTACTTTTACAAAATGAAGTCTACTTTTTTGCAAAATGAAGTCTACTATTGCCAAAGAAGTCTACTTTTGCCAAAGGAAGTCTACTTTCACATTCTAAGTACAATCCGAGTCGAGAAGTCTACTGAAGCCAACCGAAGCAATCTAAACATAAAAAAAACAGTATATGAAGTCTACGGAAGCCACATGAAGCAATCAAAACATCATAAATACTGCATAGCAGTCTACTGAACCCAACCGATGCAATCAATACATGATAAATACTGTATATGAAGTCTACTAAAACCAATCATCCAAATGGAATCTACAAAGTTTATAGTGTTTACAGCTGTGATTAGATGATGCCGACGTCGAGAAAATGCAACCAGATCTGGGAAAAAAACCTAAATACTCAAACCCGACGGACAAAATTACAGGAAGATAGAAGAAATAGAGGAATAGCTAAGTATATATCTTCGGAATGACATCTACTAACCGTTTTGAGGCAGGAAATGACTTTAACCTCCAGTGGCGAAAGCAGATCTGCAAAGAAAAAAAAAACCCTAATTTCAGATCTTGACATTGGTGGTTACGAAAACGGAAAGGTGATGAATACGGAGGAGTAGGGAGCATGGGGGTGTGGTTGGAGGAAGAAAACTTGCCTGAACGGGTTTATCGGCGGCTGTTCTGTAAATCGGCGGCGCCGGAGAAGAGAAACAGAAATCGCCTTTGACTTATTTTTTTTAACACGAACTTTCGACGGTTTTTTTTTACGGGATCTGTAAAATTCCTTTATATAGTCTGGTAATTCCGTTCGGTTGGGGTAAGTTTTTTTCGGTTAGGGTTACTAATTTTACGGGGTCTACGTAAATTTATCCGGTTACGGGCAGTTTTTCTTGGTTAAGGGAAGTTATTCCCGGTTTAATTTCGGTTTAAATTTCAGTTAAGTTAATTTATTCGGTTTAGCAGACTTCAATATAGAAGTCTACTACTTTTAAAACCTAAATAATAAATTTACTTCTACTTAATTTAAAAACATAAATTTCTATTTAGCAATATGAAAAAATAATTTCTGTACATTTGGGTTACGATTACGGAATTTATGAATGTAAATTTGATACCAAAATAATTTTTTCTAAATTTTAAAATTAAATTTCCAGATTTAGTTACGTAGTTGACTTCATTTCGATAAAAGAAGTCTACTATTAGACTTCTTTCTCTCTTTAGTAGACTTCGTCAGGGTGTAAACGGTAATTAGGACATCTATTTTTTGTTTACTCATACAAGATTAAATGGTCTTTTCACTACCCCTTTAGATTATTTCTACCAAATGTTTTTTCAGGGGTCTACTTTTGTATTCAAAGTCAAGTTTTATGTTATTTTTAGCAAAAACCCCAATAAATATTTGTATCGGTTAAACAAGAGAAAAAATAATAAATTTTTAATTTTATTGTTTTTAAAGAACACAGATATAATTAGAATAAAAGTGAAAATGATGAAACAATTATTTTCATGATTTAAAGAAGTGAATGTATAATATTTTATCATCAAGTCAATACTATGTTTAAAAAGTAGCATTTAATTAATTTGTAAAAATTTTAGTTGGTTTGTGTATATTAACTTATAAGTGTTTAACCAAATAATACAGTTTTGAAAAATGACATATTGTATATAGATTTAAAACAAAACCGTTAAAAAACCTCAAAATTTACACAACAATTATTAGATTAATACCATAATATTTTTAATATATTGTTAAAATATTAATATTTAAAATTTATATTTTAATAGATATTATTATTTGTATATAATTTTTATTAACAAAATACCTACGCATAGTGTAGGAGCAAAATCTAGTTATTAGTAACAAAAATGGTGTTTATTTATATATTTTGAATTTTATATTTAGTAAAATTATTAAAAAGAATGATTTATCTGTCGGACTATTTCAGCAATAAGAGATAAACTGCATAAACTTCATAAAATAATACATACGAGAATATCTTAGTAGGGAGTTTTCATTTTTAAAGCAAGTAACTAAAGAACCGGAAATTTATATATAACTAAAGCAAGTAACTAAGGAACCGTTTTCAATTATATATATACACTGGGCATATATAACTAGAGAACAAGGTTCCCTAGATTATAACCTCAGATTTCTCTTTGAGTTTCTTTTGCCTTTTCAGATTGACAAGGTTTTAACACGCTCTTACCTAAGAGAAAGACAGAACAATAAAAGGTTATAATCAACATAAGACCTTTGATCTCATAAGAAAAAAAAAAAGCAATCATTCTTTTATAACTCAATTTTGTCACCTTTGAACTTGTGTCCAGCAGATTTCTCTTTCTTCAGATCCGGATTTCTCCTTAAAAACAGAAAGAAAACAAATTTCTTGTCAAAAACAAAACGTAATAACAAATAAAAAACCCACAAAGGCGGCTAACGTACGGCCTGGTCCTTGCGTTTGCGACCCCGACCCATTGTAGAGAGAGCGGCGGCAACAGAGAGGCTTTTGCAGGGCTGTGCTGACATTGTTGGGTTTTTATGGGTCAGTCAACACTACCCCAAGCCCAGCCATAAATATATCTATTATAGTATTTGCGAAGTGATTTGAGCTGTGGTTTAATGCACAGCTTTTGATGTCGTTTTGATTAATGAAATCCTTATGTTCTGATTGGTCAGCTGATGTTATATTTTGATTGGTTGATATAAAATAATTATTATTATTTTTCTGTCATTTTGGTGTAAGGTGTTAAATTACACTTATGCCATTAATGAAAATACTCTATTCTGATTGGTCCATTGATTATTCTGCAATTAAAAAGAAAATCTGATTAAAAGAAAATATTTCATAATTAATACACAACAAAACATGGAGTAGAGCCCACAGAAAATATATGGCATAATACTATTTTTTTTCGGCAATAAATATATATTTAACTGCTGATTGGTTAACAAAAAAAATAACACAAACTACAATGGTTAGTGACTCGAATTCTTATTTTCATAGGTAGCAAATTTGAATCTTACACTAATTTAATTGTGTTTTTTTTTCTAAATTTCTCTCTTTCTAAATCAATTTTTTAACCAATCGTGGATCAGATCTAGAGAAAAGTGAGCACAAGCCCATGTTTGTGATAATTATAAAGAAATAGTTGGTCACATCAATAATGAACAAATAAATAAGGAAACACATAAACCCGGAATCTTTTTCTATATAAATAAATATTTTCTGCCTCCGCTTATATTTACTTTTTTTTTTTTACGTTTTGTTCTAGGGTTTTGGCGATTTGTTACTCTATGTGAAAGTACAGAAACATTATACATACCTTCCAATATATCATTTATACTGAATGAGATGGTAGCTCTGTTGGTTATGTGTTTTGTCTGTTCAGCGATAGCTCACGGGATCGAGTCATGGAGTTAGAATTTTTTTTAATCTTTAGATTTTTGTTACAATTCAATGTTTGGAAATAATTTTTATTTGCTAAATATTTCACAAACAGAAATATGTCATAATTTCTTTTGTTATTATCTAGAACGGAATCTTTACATTTTTTATAGTTAATAACTATAAAAGTCATGGGAAGATAATATCGTATATAGAACAAGAATTACCTTTTTGTATTTTTCATAAAAAAATAAACCCTAGGTTGTTTACACGTATAAATATGAGTGTTTTAAATATTTTGCAAACGGAAATATGTCATAATTTCCTTTGTTATAATTAGAATAGAATCTTTACATTTTTATAGCTAATAACTATAAAATTCATGGGAAGATAATATCGTATATAGAACAAGAATTACCTTTTAGTATTTTTCATAAAAAAAACAAACCCTAGGTTGTTTACATGTACAAATATGAGTGTTTTAAAACAATCGTCTCATAATTTACAGTTTAGTTTCCCTGTTAGAGTTCCGTGTTTATTTTGCTAGGGTTTTTATAATAGCATTAACTTTTTGGATCTCTTTAGAAAAGATTCATCATGTTTGTCTATTTGCATGCAAACCTAACCATGTATTCGTCTAAGTACAGCTTTGATCATCCATCGAAAGTCATGATTACTTGGGAAGTTTCGTTTACTGCTTCGGGTATATATCTAGCTCTCCTCAAATTAATAATAATATATATGCTCTCTACATTTTTAATGATTCTAAATTTTTTTTCGTCCATAGGTTTTGATAACCAGGCTTATGCTCGCGAGTTAAGATCTATGTTGAATTCATATCGCCAGGATATGGATCAAAAAGAAATATCTGATTATTGTTACGTAACTCCATACGTTTTCGTCGATATCACAAAAAAGGTTGTTGTGCCTTTTTAGGTTATTCATGCAAGTTATAATACTTATTAGTAATTATTTTGTATTTTTAGGTTATCCATGCAAGTTACTTATGGATCTTGCTATCGACGAGTGGACCTTGCGGACATATAATCCTGTAATCGAAAGTTCGTAGTACTTTATATTAATCTTACAATTTTGTACCTTTCGAAGTGTTGTATCTTAATCTTACAATTTCATATCTTTACTATATATTAATCTATGAACGTATTCATTTTTTATATAGATTTTGATTCTGTGTATTATATATCTATTTTTCATCAGAAGTTTTTGATCAAAGGAGGTATTTCTGCTCTTCCTGTAATATAATTTTGTTAATGGTGTATATTAAATTTTTTTATATGTGTTTATGTTTGTTCTGATGTTCTTTTTGTGCATTTAGGTTCTGATCATGTTAATTCGAGCGATCATGCTCACAAGACCTTTCTTTGGGATTTTGCGAGGAATGTTTGGATTATAAATAAAGAATCTAATGGTTTCAATGTTTCTTTTTTTGCTTTGAGCACCATTTTTTCCCTTTTTTAATATTTATTTTTAAATTCTAACTACGTTGCTTTTTCATATGTTTATCTATGCAGAAGATAATGAGTCTGATGATACCGAAGTGCTATATGGCCGTGATACTGATGATGATTATGGTTTTGAGGATTACATGGGGTCTGATGTCGAGTCGCACGATGATACCGATGATATGGACCAAACAGATGAATACGATTCTGAAGATGATTTTATTGACGACGGTGAGTCTTGTGAAGGATCTGATGGTTCAAGTGCTAACTCGGAAGGTGATAGTGGTGATGATGAAGATGAAGATGATGACGATCCTTATTCGACTGATGATGATGAGGATGATGATGAAGATGTTATGTTGGATGATGAGACTGAGAGTGACGATGATAGTGAGGATTACCAAAACGTCGAACCGAATGATATACTCATCGAAAAGAATATTAGTATATCGGGATACCAGAATTCGGTGTGTACTTATACAGTTTCTCTTGGTTCAATGTGTTTTGGAGGGTGTGTGTCCCGTTGGAGACCTTCCAAAGATGGTTGTACTATCTTTGTTAAGGTTTTACAGACGTGGGTGCATATGCTAATTTTAAAACGTTCTTCCCTGGAGCTCATATTATCGGATGAACAGGTATTTATTATATTATGAGAAAAAATATTATAAAATTGTGTTGATGTCTAATTGACTGTTTTATTCACAGGGTGTTAAAATTCAGGCCACTATTAGAGATGGTGAGATCGATGTCTCAGCGTCTCGCATAGATGTTGGTATTTGGATTAAATCAGTCGTTTTTCTGTTATCGAGTGTGAGGATAGTTGTAGACTGATTTCTCATAGATACAAAATATTGTTCCTACCATCAACTATCATTGACAAGACTTCACGTAGAGTGAAAACGCTTATTTTGACTTCGTTGATTTTCAAAGGATATTGGATCGTGCCCATGATGATGACTATTTAGTTGGTGTGTTTATTTTTCGGTTTAGATATTGAATTTCGTTATTATTATGTTGCTGATGTTAATATGGTTTAGTTTTTATTGTTTATGAAGATTTGATAGGTCGGGTCTTAAATGTAAGTCGATCTGGGACGTGGTGTGGTTTACTCTCTGGAGAGCAACATGTTCCTTCCTATGGCAGTCCATGTAAGGATGTATATGATTCCGAAAAATGGGGTGCATATTCAACTGTAACATTCTGTCTGAGGGATAAACGGTACTGTCTGCTGAGTGTTTTTAAACTGTATATTATCATTTTATTTGTTCTGTCTAGCTGATTATGTGTGACGTGTTTCAATTTAGTGGTGTTAATTTGAGTTGTGAATTATCCGGTGGGATGGCTAAAAGTTTTTATGCATCTTGGAGACGTTGTGATCAGGATGGAACGACTTCATCATCAATTCGATTTAAGATAATAGATGACGAGTAAGTATATCTCAAACTATATGTTTGAAGTCTAACTAACTAATTCTTAACTACATTGTTTGTCAAAATATAGGAAATTTATGCTTGAATGTGTTGCACACGGTGAGTTGGCAACTGAAATAAGAGATAAGTGTAGAGAATACGAAGGTCCCTTTGCAATTATAAAATCGTAGTATATAATGTAACAATATTCTAATATATATATTTTCGAGAATGTGTCTCTCAAGGATCATGATGATGATGGTGTGTCCTGTTTTATCACTGATTCACCGATTGCTGAAATTTTAACCTTGCACAATAGGTAAGTATGTTTCTCTGTGTTGTCTAAATTGATTTATGAATAAGAAAAAACAATAGTTAGATTTTTCTAAATTGCGTAACAGTAATTTGTCAACCTTATGTATATCTGTTTTTTGTTATTAAAATTTCAGGATTAGGGAGATATTAGATGGACTGGATACAGATGGTGTCTAATGGATTGGACCGAGTATAAGGATTCAAAATTGATAATCCAGATGCATTATTAGTTTTGTTAGACACATTTTTTGGTATTTACAAGTCTGTTTTGCAATTATTAATAAATAATAATTTATTCTAATTTCGGTTTAAATTACTAATCTTTCTTTCCAACCATTTCTTTGACTTTTTCAAAATATTATCCCCATGGCTACATATAACTTTGTTGATGAGTTACATGCATCGAGACAAAATTGGAAAATACGTGTCAAAGTTTTGAAAAGATGGAATAAACCTGATCGACAAGGCTTACAAGGGATGAATTTCATTTTAGTCGATGAAAATGCAAGTATTATCTAATATGAATATATAACTGTTTGTCTATATTTATTGTTTGTTTGATCTCTTTTCAAAATTCATTGTATATAGGGTTGCAGAATTAATGCTTCATGTGGTAACCTCGCCTTTCCATATTTTTACCGTGTTGGGACTGAAGGACTGGTTTGAATTGTATAAATTCGGCTTGATATAATTTGAATGGAAGAATGAGGGAAGGAAAACGAGACACAATTATCAGATCGTTCTCACTACTGAGACAGAAGTCTCAAGCCTACGACCATTGACAATGGATCCCTTTATGAAATTTGTCCCTTTTAGTGAGATATACAGAGTTCCTTACGCTCAGTTGTATCCTGTTGGTAAGATTAGCTTATAATATTCGTTTTAGTGTTTTCATCTATAAGTTTGTACATATATAGAAAAAAAATATATTAAGTTCATTTATGATAAAATTTTCTCTCATAATTGATTGTAGATCTCATTGGTGTGATGGAAAATATTTGCAACATTGAAACATAAAAAACCCTGATGGAGAGATTGTTCAGAAAATAAATTTCACCATCACAGATCTTGAGTAAGTTATATTTTCTCTCACGATCACTATGTCTTGGTAACAAAGTTTGTAACTGAAATTGTTTAAATCAAAGGGATGTGAAGTTGAAATGTATCGCATACGGAGAATTTGCTTCTGATATCAAAGAAAGAACCAAAAGATTCACTGGTCCTTTTGCGGTTTCTGTTTTAACCAATTGGAGTGTAAATAAAAAAGAAGATATGGATAATCAAGCATATGTCATTATTATTTTTATTTTGTCCCATATATGTTTTATATTGCATGTATATTTCCATTAATCATTTTATGCGTGTAGATGAAATAACTATCCATTCACATGAAGCAATTGGTTTTTCCTGTCTTCACCTTGATCCTAACACTGATGATGCCCTGATTTTTAAGAGAAAGTAAGTAATCTGAAAATGATAATTGGAGAATTTTGTATATACAACAACCTTACAATATGTATTCTCTTACACTTCCAGGATTCGGGAGAGGTGGAGCACATTTTAGACACAAGTCGGAACAAGGATAAAAAGGCACTCCTAAATCAGATATATATAACAATACTTAATAGAGTAGTGTTCTCTTAATTTCTTTGTATAAGTATTTATATATCTTAAAACTTGCGTGTTGAATCTTATTATTTATTTTGATATTTCTTTTTATTATATTTTTATCTACAATTTAATTATTCTTTATTATTATTACTAATTATATTTGGTAGTCGTTTATTATAATATTACTTAATGGGTACATACGATTTTAAATAAGCTAATATACGATTGATATTAATTGATTTAAAATAATAATAATGGATATTTAGTATTTTTATGATTTATGTTTATACAATATTTTAGTCTCAATTATTAAAAATAAAAATGTGATGATTATATTACAAGAATTTCTAAAATCAAATTATAATAAAATTTGTATGCTGATTGTGTCCGCGCGCCGCGGACAGATACCTAGTTGTTTAATATTTACTGAACCTCTTCTCGTTTCATGTGGTAAACAAATAAATAAAATAAGTATGAAGATGGAGCTACGAGGTAGTTACCTTATTAAGCAGTTGGAGAGTCGCAAAAGCGTCGGGGTTTGATCGGTGTGGATCCGTTGATCAAAAATTCAAAACTATCTACGCCAGTTAGTGAATACTTGCAAAAGAAAATGCATTTCATGAATCAATATAACCTCAAGCTAGATAACAGTAACACTGAAGAAATAATAAGGATCTGACCAGTGCCCGCTCTGGGCTAAAGCAGGTAAAATCTTTGCTTTAGGACACCAAAAAAACAAATATATATATATATATACATATATATATATATATGTTAAAGGCATCAATTATTAAAAATGTGCAGTAGTGCAGTGGTTTATTGCTCCAAATATGAATGTACTGGTATTGGTTTCAAGTCCTAGGGGCAGAATTTTGTGAAGTTTTTAGGTTTTAGGATTTTTGGGTTTTAGGTGCTAAAGCTTATTGGACACACCTTGGATCTGACAATGATATCTTTTAACTTCATTCACTATAAGGCTAGTATTTTCACTGAGTATACTCAAAAATACTTAGAATATCCAAATGCCAGAAATTTCAACAAGTTGGGAGCCATCATCTTCTAGAGAGATACTGACAATATAGGATTGTTATCGCAGCTCATGTGTCCAAAGAGAAGACACGAGGAAAACTTTTTCGATCCCAAAGCTGACTTCAGAATGACCTGTAAAATTAAAAGCGCACAAAATGAGCATTTATGAATGTTTAACATATAAAGAAACATAAAGTTAGGGACAACAATGCATAAATCTTGCAAATTATGTCCGCTATCAACTTAAGGGTTGCACTTTCCATGTGCTGCCAAACATGTAGAGATGAGTATGATGTCGAAACACTTCGCAATTATATATTTCATAACACTATTAATGAAGGTTTACCTGACGACTGATCTCATAAGACGCAATAAATGTTGAATAAGCAAGTACCCTCAAGTTGCTATGATAGGTCCCTGGACAAAGTGAATGATAGAAGGATGAAACTTGCAGAGTATTTTTTTATTATTAAATAGAACTCATCAATATTTTCTTACAGGAAAAATAAATATCAATCTCTACAAAGCACACATAAATTAGCAAAAGTAACGGAAAAATTGTCAAGAAAGCCTCAACTTTCAAATTTACGCCAAAAAAGCATGAACTTTGACGAAAGTAACTTAAATCATTCTGTTTTGTTGACTTCAATTTTAAATTCTGAATTTTGTTTGACTCGGCAAAAAAGCATGTCGTTAAATCTGTCAACGGGACAATTAAATGGGGTTTAACAATCATTAAAACCACGTTTAAATTGAGACGTAGTCGTTTGCTTCTTTTTCCTTAAAACCTAAATCGACAATTCCCAGTTCCCATCTTAAAACCCTAAATCCACCTCAAATCAATTTCACTCTCTAAATCCCTAAATTCGTCGATTTAAAAGAAGAAGATTTGAAAGTGAATGAAATCAATTTGGGGGTTAGGGTTTATAAAAGGGAATTGGGGATTTGTCGATAATTTTTTTTGGTGTGAAGAAGAATATCCTAAACGACGATGTCTCGATTTAAACATGGTTTCAACGGTTTTTTAACTCCCATTAATTGTCACGTTAATGTATTTAACGAAGTGAAGCTTACTTTCTTCTCATGCACTTCTGACTTCTCATCCTAAAATTTCTTTTCTTTACTCTTCACTCCCATCCTTTATGGGGTTCATCAAAGACACTCCCCACGCAAGGACGAGAGGTCCCATCCGTCACAAACAATCCGCAGCTGTTTTTACAAATCTAACACGACATGCAAAATGTTGTGAACCAGTTGACACTGCCAGCTTTATACGACCTTGAAAGAAATCCCTACAAAAGAAAAGAAAAAGAAAAAGAAAAAACATGTATTGAAAAGCTCGAACTAGCATATAGCAGGTGGGCCATGTGACTACTGACTCGCGATACTGATGTTGTGTCCTTTGTTTGCTGGGTAATCTGAAAAGATCTGCAAAGAATTACAAACAAGTTTTACTCTGAATAAAAACAACAAATAATTAAGTCACTAAGTGCACAATTAATCTATTGTAGTACTTAGGGATCGAATCCATAGAGAAGCAGAATATATTCTGCAAAACCTTTTGAAAGAGATTGACTAAAGACGTCTAAATCCTAATCGATTTTAAAAGGGTTTTTGGTGTCACGAAAAGGTAAAATCTAAACTAAGAATGAAAAGAAAAAACACTTAAAAGAAATCGATGCAAGGAATTAAAAGACTGAAAGTAAAAATGCTTGAAAGAAATAAAAATTAAGACTAAGTAAAGCTAATTAAAATAGATGTAAAGACTACTAAAAACGAGTTGGGTCGACAGGGATATCTGATGTGGTAGTGGCGAGGATGTCAAGTTTTACCCTAATAGAAATCAAAAAGCTGCAAGTGCATAGCTGATCGATTGTAGTAGTTAGGGATCGAATCCACAAGGAAAGATGATCTTTTTTTTTGCAAAAACTTTTAAAAGAAATATCAAGTAAGGAAGTCTAGAATTAGTCGAATTTAAAGGGGTTTTTGGGTTATCACTAAAACGGAAAGTCTAAACTAAACGGAAAAATAAAAAGTGCTTAAGAAAATCGACTGGAAAAACTAAAGAAAACCTAATCTAAAACTCGAATTAAAATCGACTGGGAATGAAAAATAACCTAATGACTAAAAGCTTGTATGAAAATCGGTGTAAACTTATAAAGACGAGACGCTGGGTTTTCAGGGAAATTCAAAACATTGCTAAAAAATAATTTAAAATATCCTAGCTAAAACTTTTAGAACTCGAGTCACGAACGTATGACTAAGTCACACTCGTGATCATAACCAACTATCTCTCGCAGCCTTGACCAGTAGGTTTCCACTCTGGCCCTGGAAAGGAAAAGATGCAAGCTTGCTTAAAACTCGTCAACATTCACAGCTCACCCATAGGTAGGTTTTCACTCCTATGTTAGAATTGCTGTTCTCAAACTAGATCTGGCTCCTAATGAAAAATTTATCAACACTACGAACCTAAATCAGATTATAGTTCATGACGCTACTCCCACGCATTAAAAATAAGTTTAGAAGAAAGAGTTATAGGATTCGGCTTTAATTGCTAATGGAATCCTCATCGAACATATATGTCCCCATCAAAATTCCCTTAAACCCAACAATAAAACTACTCAGACATGATTAAAGAAAGCAAAAACATAGTAATGAAAAGTTGTATTGAAATTGATATGAAGAACAAAAAGGGTTCAAGAGATAGATCTCTATCTCCCTAAACAACTAAAAACTTAATAGGTATTCTAAAACATCAAAGAGAATAAGAGAAGATGATAGATACGACTTAGAGTTCCTAAAACATGTATTTATAGTGGTCAAGACATTTTTGGAGGTCACTTAGGTTTCTCTAAATTAAAGAATCGATTTGGGCTTGGAAATGGGCTTCTAGGCCGAACAGACCAATCTCCGCGGTCAGAAGGGACGTAACCGGTGTAAAATGGATGCTGGTCGCGGTCAGGATTGCTTGCTGGCTGGTTGACGGGACATCTTGCTCTTTGCGTAACTTTTTATTGAACCGTTGGATTGTCTTGGTGTCAAGTGTGCTGGAAACCTGTTTGTTCCATCTTTAAAGTCTCCAAATTTGAGCTGGATCAGACGGTGAGAAGGTATTCATTTTAGGGTGAACTTTTGACGTTTTGACTCTCAGCTGAAAATCTGGTCTTTTATCCATTTTGCTAAGTTTTTTCTTAAGTTTCTCGAGAAGAGTCTTGAAACTACAAATACAAGAAATCCATAATAAAAAACTTAAAAGAAATAAAAAGCATTGAAAAAGTATTTAAAAACGATCCATAAAAGTGGTCAAAATACGGTGTTATTAATATCTATGGGGTATGATAAATTCAAAATATTGCTAAAAAGTAAAGATCCTAGCTAAAACTTTTAGAACTCTAGCTCGATTGTATGACTAAGCCACTCTCATGATCAATAACTAACTGCCACCCAGGACCCTGACCAGTAGCTTTTGTCTTTGGCCCCTGTAATAAGTGTACGCATTAGTTTGAACAAGACTCGTCTACATTCACAACTGACCCATAGGTAACTTTCGTCTCCTATGGCAGCATTGCTCTTCTCAAACTAGATCGGGCAGATAATGAAAACTCTTGTAACACTAAGCACCTAGATCAGTTTATAGTTCATGACGCTACTCTCATGCATTAAAAATAAGCTTAGAATACAAATTTCTAGAATTTGGCTTAATAGCTCATGCAATCTTCATGGAACATATCAATACCCATCGATTTAAATCCCTTTAAACCCAACAAATAAACTACTCAAACATAATTAAAGAAAGCAAAAATATTGTATGAAAAGTACTTCGATAAATCAAAATTGAAAAAAAAAGAGAAAAGGGTTCAAGAGATAGATCTTTATCTCCCTAAACCTAAAACAACCAAGTAAAAGAAAGTAAACAATAAAAGTTCAAAGCAAAAAAATAACATTTTGTTTAGGGTTCTTAAAATGAGTATTTATAGGTCTTCAAGGCAAGCTTTGGTCGAGACTTAGGGTTTCTTCCAAGACGGGAACGAACAAGCCTTGAAAAATGGGCTTCGGGCCGGACAATACTGGCCGCGGTTGGAGAGGCTTTGACCAGGGTAAACTAGGACTTGGCTGCGGTCTGGGAAACTGGCCAGCTGTTTAATTGGACTTCTTGATATTCGTATATCTTTTGAATGCACCATTGAATTGTCTTCATGTCAATTGTACTGGAAAGATAGCTGGTAAATCTTTAAGGTCTTCAAATTTGAGACCTTCATATGAGGGTGAGAAAGTCTTCATATGAGGGTGAACTTCTAACGACTTGATTCTGAGCTAAAAATCTGGTCTTCTATCCATTTTGAAAAGATTTTACCTAAATTTTTTGAAAAAAGTCTTGAAACTACAAATACTCGAAAAACATAATAAATAAACTTAAAAGAAATGAAATGAGAAAAGTATATCAATAACAATCGAGCTGCCTGATGAAGCATAAATGCCTTGTTTACCCCAAAAATTTCTAGAATAAAGTTAGGTAGGTCAATAATATACTTCTCTAGCCACAATTCTCCTATTTACATTTACTGAAAAAAAGATAAAATTTTTATTGAAATATACAAGGAATCCCTCATGGGTAAATTGGTTTGATTGCATGATGGACTCCCCTGAAAAACTTTGGCGCACGAAAGAATAAAATAAATACGACTTTGATTTGGTTATGATGTATATGTAAGAAAAATTAGAATTGGATCAGTGAATTATTTTTTAGTCATTTATTGCATGATAAATCACTACAAGTGATGGAGATACACGATTTTAAATAACAAAAGATCCAATAGTTTTTCAAGAAGGTGCAGTTTTATGCAGCTCGGATTCTGATTTCCACGAACCAAGAAACGAGGAACATAGAAGGCAATTTCTCAAGTAAGGTGATCTCGAGAGGTCGAAGCTCTATGGTCAAGTTAAGCCAGAGTTTGGAGGAAGCTTTTAGATTTTCTCTCTGTTTAACAAACCAGCAACTCTGAACTGAAGGTAGGTCCCGTGAATTTCTCGCAGGCTAAAACCGGCCAATACGTTTTCGATTAGAAACATTTCACTCTCCCGATCACCAATTTCTCTGGCGAACTCTATGTAGTTTATTTCTCTCAGCATAGCAGCAGCGAGTGGTTCGAAGTTCAGGATCTCGAATTCACTAGAGAGAGCAACAAATATGTGGTTTACTCGTCCAAGCATGGTCCAGCGAGCTCCGCAAGGCCTGGAATGTATTTACAGGGATCAGACATGCTTGGGATCGGGATAAGTGACGATACAGCGAGAAGCGATTCATCTGTGGTATGAGATTTTTGTGTCGGAGTATCTCGGAGGAGCGGTTATATGAGAGAGTGGGGACCGAAGATTGTGTATGGATCGAGGACGGAGATTGAGAGGTTGAACGAGAGATTGCCGTGGAGGTTGAGGTGTTGGGTTGATGCGGTGTTGAGGAAGCTTCCGGTGGAATTATCCGGCGAGGAAGGAACGATGGGACCCAAAGAGAAGAATAATTGGTTCTGAGAAAATAGGCTTTTTCCGACCTGAACTATACAAAAATATTAAATTCATTCTCGACTTTGTATGCAGTGCTTAAACGTACTTCAAGTTCTTAATTATTTGAATTTCATATCTAAGTTCTTAATTTTGTGCTAAAACATACATGAGACCATACGGTGTTAAAGATCTGTCAAATCTTGTTCGTGTAGCCGAGATGTCAGAAATGATTTCATTGTAAATTTAAAAAAACTGAGTCGTTTGTACGCACAAAACAACGTCATTTCTGTTTCGGGATTAAACTATGTTGTTTCTGGATCTAAGAGGAGCTTCAATTTTGTCCAGAATGAGAGAAGTCACAATGGTGATGTGGATGACGCGGACCCGAAAGACGACAACGAGGAAGATGCTTAGCAGAAGAGTCATCGACAATGTCACCATGGCGGGGATTTGCCTCAGGAACGGAGAAGACGAATGCCGAGCAGAGAGAGGGAGGATTCAGGGAGGATTCGAAGAGTTATCGGTGGGATAGTGGTGAGATAAGGTGGTAGTAGAAGGTTGAGAAAATCTCCGGATAGAAGATCGGAGACAAACCTTAATACAACTGCAAGAAGTACAACATGAGGAGCAAACATTGAGTAACAACAAGAGGACATCTATGGAAGAAGGGCTCTCAACAGATAGATCACATCCTAGATTCGATGCTTCTTTTTACGGTTTCTGATTTTAGAGTTTTGTAGATTGTTGTAGGAATGGTTCTGCTGGTACAATACATGGTTTCAGTAGAGAATGCAGAGAGATAATATAGATGGATGATATAATGAATCAATGATGATATGTACGGGGATAATGTTTATATGTACACCAGTAAATCTTACATAGTGATTAAACCAATTCCTAATTTTGTTTTCACTCCTTTTCTAGTTGTGCTTTTAAAAGAAACTCAACTTAACTATCTGAAAATGGTATGCTGTAGAGATATCAATTTATTTGCAAACTTTAGGTTTCAATTCAGTTCACAATCTTACTTTGTCATGTGTAGACAAGTACCCGTCCTAGTGAGCAAAAAGGTATAAATCTGGTAAATTCAAGTACAGATTTTTCATGGTTTATTCTGTGTTCTTGTTTTTACCTAAGCTGAAACCGAGTTCCAGGATGTACGTAGATAGTTACCAAACACTATCTACTGCATTCCTTAAATGATACATGTACGTCCAAGGCCCAGCTTCGAGTGCTGATCTCCAAATGACTGATGAGTCCCTTCGAGCTTTCATATCCTGGTTCAACGCATTAGCCTCTCGAGTGAATATCAAGGACGAGGAATCAATAAATGTCTTGCAAAACTCCCTCCTCATGGATGGAAAATTTCAAGATAGCCTTAGATTCAACACACCGAAAAATCTGGAGGACGCATTATGCAGAGCGATCATGTACATCGAAGACAAGGAAGAAAGAAGCGGAGCATCTGCATCAAAGCAAGCACCTAAACCATAACCCGCTAAAAAAAAAGCATTACGAGCCACGTCAACACCTCGAAAATTGAAACGATAACAGAAGAGGTATTGTGTATAATATCAAAAAACGGTTGTTGAGCTCCCACCAGCAAAATGAGGCTGGAAAGCCATTTTGCGACTTCCATCAAAATTACGGCCATCCGACGACATCATGCCAACATCTAGCTCAATATCTACTCCTCAAATTTCGGAAAGGGGAGATCGTTGGACCAAATCAAGCCAGGACCGAAAATCGCCAACTCATTAATGTCGAGCAACTTCCACCGCCTCCTAACAACCAGCCTAAACGAGATCGTGTTCAAAACAAGAAAGGAGCATTATTCCCTCCCCCACCCCAAGAAAGAAGGTTCTCCTGATAATGGTTGAAAAGTGATGCTTGCCCAAAAATGGCAAGTGAAATGCGAGGCTAAAGCGGGAAAAGATGATCCGATAACCTTCACCAAGGCAGACGCAGTAAGTGTAAGTGGCCCCAATAACGATCCATTCGTGATCGAGCTACGGGTGGGAGATTTCGAGGTATCACGCATTCTAATCGACACCGGGAACTTGGTAGACCTCATTTTTAAATGACGCTCGACAGGATGGATCTCCGCGATAGCTTTCTCAAACCATCCGTCAAGCCACAAACTGGATTTGATGGTGACTCCAAAATGACCATAAGGAAAACGAGGTACTTGTCTACATCACTGGAGCAACCAAGCTCGTCAAGTTTGTGGTAATGATAAGCCGACTATCTAAAACATCATCCTAGATACGCCATAGCTGCAACATTCAACCAAGGAACCCAATGAGCTGTATGCGTTAAAATTCATCCTATTTCTAAAATCACTTTAAACCAAGCCAGTTGGATAAAGATAAGAAGATTTACCAGTTTCGCACTTCTTGCTATCGATATCAATGCCAATGATCCTTGTTGCACCAGCTGTTTTCGCACCCTCAGCAACCTATCCATTGGCAATTTTAAAAATTTAACCAAAATGTTCTCTTCCATGAGGAAAGGAACTACGGAAGCTTAAGAAAGACAGTAGCTTACATCAAGTCCCACAGTACGAAGACCAAAAATGGCAACATGTGATCCTGGTTCTACTTTTGCAGTATTCCAAACTGCTTCAAGGCTTAATAGGATCAAAATACATATATAATGTCAGGGATTATAAACTTTAATATCACCAAAAAACTCACAAAGAAATATACTGGAGTGAATATCTTATGTTCCCATCAGTCTATCAGAAAGAATAAAGAGGATGGCGATGGAGAATCTTATCGATGATGTTCCATGATCTATAGAGAATAAAGAGAATGGGTAGAATACCTTAAATCAAACTACCCAAGCAGTGAGAAAGATTAAACACGGATCCAAGAACAAGAGTGCACCTAATTAAGCTAATTCTTACCAGTGGGAACACCTCTACCCATAAAGTGATAGTGATAAGACAATCAAAGTGTTGATCAAAACAATGTAAATAAGAACAAAAACACAAGTGATACGATCCTAGGTGATCAAATCTGAAGCAAAGAACAATAGATGCGGCGATATGGTGGATAGACTGAAACGATGAAGCGAAAAGGATGGTGGTAGTGATACGAGGATGGCTCGCGACGATGAGAGACGATGGTGGAGAACGGATCGAGTGGATGACGATGATGGAGGATGAGAAGATGATCGATTGTTGGTGTGGTGATGATGAGATGATAAGATAGAAGAATCTCTTGTAAACAGATTAGTTTTTAAGAGATTCGAATTTCAGAGTTTTTAGTTCTCAGAAATCAAAAGGAGAGAAGAACACGTTAAAAGTTTGATCAAAATTCTTCACTGAATAACACTTAGGCGATTTTCTCTCTTAAATAGACTTAGAGAGAAATCGCAGCCCTAAGAAACAAACTACATGAAGTTTGAAATAAAAACAACAAGAAGTTTGATTTAAAAAATAAAACAGCGAGACGTCCATAAATTCCTAAGTGGTGCGCCAAAATACTAAGTGCACAAGTCTTTGTGACTTTGCACATTATTACCCATTAGTAACAACTTCTAAATAACTCGACGTAGCAATGATTTCTGCCTCGTTAAAAACCTTGGAGAAGAACCTCCTTGCCTTCCAAAATCCTCACCAAGGAAAAGAGTACAGAATCATCACCTAAGTTACCTAGTCATTGTTACTGGGTTCTTCATTCCTCAAGATAGAGATGTTGAAGATGTGAGCTCCAGCCTCCAGTTGATCGATGTCCTCTGCGGCAATGAGTGCGTGAGCCTCCTTAGCCATCTCTCTAGCTCTGGAACGAGTGATCCTGCCAGCTACCTCTGGTTCCTCCTCCTCTGAACTGGTCACGATCATATCAACAAGTTACTTATTATAATTTTCTCTTATCTCATTCCATCTCCAACGATGTCTTTAAATACATAATAAAATTAAAAAAAAAACTAACTACTAAATCACAACTAAGAAACATGAAGTAGTGGGGATACAATCCCATTAATTTAGGAGACATAACAAAATCGGTGCTAGAAATGTAGGTAATCAGGTCGGTCGAGGTAAATAACTTGGGAGAACAAAAGAAAACATGACCACTTTTTCTTTTTAGATTAATAGATTGTAGTCAAAGGGAAAAGATAACTGGCAACATGTACTTAAATCGGTAAGTTAACAGTGAACATATAAAGAAACGTTAAGCAGATCGTATTAAACTGGAAAAAAAAAATATTTAAATAAGAACTTGTCCATTAAACAAACCAAAAAAATACAAAATTAGAGCACTTAATTCATCTCATGTCATTAAATGAGAACCACAACCTCCACCATTAACCGGTACAGAAAAATAATAATTTAAATATATAATATGTAATAATTTATTAAAGGTCAGCCAAAACTTTGTCATTTCAACAGCACATTTGATCAGGCCCTTGTGTCAAGCGAGCCCTATGAAACCCTCGATAGTCGTAACACTCCCAAAACTCTTCCCCAGTTCGCAAATCATATTCTAACCCGGTCAAAAGCAACACACGACCATTACCCTGACCGAGCTTATAGTCTGAAGTCTCTAGTTTAAATTCTGACGGAGACAGCACACCCTGTATAAAAAATATCTTTATTAATTAATAATAATTATTTTAAATAAAAAATTATTTGAAAAAAACTTACTTACTCTGTTTTTTTTTTCCATCGTAGTTTACATAATAAACAATGCCAATAGTTAACGGATTTTGGGCTAATAAGCTCTCCAAGAAGGCTTCGTATTCCTCGCTAGGAGGCCCATCAGGCTTGTAGAGCAATGTCATTTTATCCACATATTGTTCCATAAAGTGCACTGCATCTTTAACTTCTAATATACCATCGCGTACATCTTTAAATCTGACTTCCACTCCGTTCATTATTTTGTCAACAGATAATTTCTCAGCATCGATCAAGGCACAACCTAATTGTTTAACTAAAGAGCGCCAGTGTCTGAAAAGAGTAATAGCCCAGCAGTTTCCTTAAATGAAAAAACATAGAGTGAGCCATTATAATAGAAAGTTGTTGTCACAGATCATCTTCTCAGCAAATTCTCAGAACTTTTTGATGTTCTCAGCTATGGTATGTATTTCATTATCATACAAAAATTTTGCACTCTTCAAATTTCTCATTTTGAATTCTCCAAGATAGAAATTAAAAATATTTAAAAAATTATAAGTTAAATAATGGTTACAATAACAATATAGGGAAAGTCACTATACATAATAGTGTGTTTTCTCTATATAAAAAGTTCATAATACATTGTCCTAGAAGGAAGTTGTTTGCCTTGATCATGTCCTCCGCAAACTTCAAGAACTTCCTGATGCTCTTAATTCTCAACGCATTCATGATGTCTATTTTGGATGCCATTGAAAGAAGAAAAAACACAAAAGAGATTGTTCAAGAAAAAGCAAAAAAGATTATATGCTTTGTGTGTAAGTATGTTTGTTCTTGTGAGTGTGTATGTGAGATACGTTTTATATAGAGAACATACAACCACCATAACTCAGTTATGCTTGCCTTCATTGATGGACATTTATGAAGGCGCAGTGAGGGAAATAAATTTTTGAGCAGATAATAGGATTATAGGGGAGCCGCGATCGTTTTGGAAAAAAAGTGTGAAAGAGTAAGAGAAAGAAAGAGAGGGGATACAGAAGTATGATATATTAATGAGATGATGACATAAAATCTAAAGAGAGTGTAATAATGTAGAATTACTTTATATACTTTATTATGTAATAAATTGTTTATGCGTCGTGTTCTCATCGAATTTTGGCTGCAGAGTGATATTTATAATTTTTTCACTTTAACATCTTATTTGTAATTTTTAATTGGTTTTTATTCAATAATATGTATAATTCACTTAAAACGTACTGTTCTACATTTACATAGTTTATGATAATTTAGTAAACTAAAACCGATTTGGTTATGTTATTTTAATTTATGGTTTATAGTTCTTATTTGATGATGCGTACAATTCAATTAAAATTTCATGTTCTACATCTACTGGTTTATAATAATTTAATAAATCGAAACTGATTTGGCTATGTTTTTCAATTTATGGTTTATGGCGATTGAAAAACTTCACGAACAACAATGATGCTTCAATTTCTATAATTATCTTGCAAAAAAATTATTCAAAAATGTCAAATATAACAAAATCTAGCGTGTGTCGTTTACTATATATACATTACTCATCTTAACCTATTTACATGCCCAGAATATATTAATCCACCAAAGGTTTATCGAAACAACTTTCTCCCTTTTTTCATTTTTTTCTTTCATAAATCTGCTGAATATATGAGAAGCATTCATTGATCCTGATTCGATTTTATTTATAGGCTTAGTGTTTTCTCTTTGTTTAGTTCATTTTTATTTGATCTCTTCTCTTTTTATTTTAAGCTGATTTTTTTCTCTTTTGCGTTACAAAAATAATACTAAACCATCATCTTCTTTATTTTAAGCATTTTTTTTCTATGCCCTTTAACTTCTTATCAGCAAACCAATCTCGAGTAGTTAATATATGAGTTGGTTTAAATCTCGCTTTGGTTTGAGGCTGCGTTGTGGGTTAGATTCTCCATTACGTAATCAATTTCAATCTAACCGATTAATTGTTAAGATTGAATCATATAATTAGTCTGGTTTTAGACAAGAAATT
Source organism: Eutrema salsugineum (assembly GCF_000478725.1). NCBI lineage: Eukaryota > Viridiplantae > Streptophyta > Magnoliopsida > Brassicales > Brassicaceae > Eutrema > Eutrema salsugineum. Next base: position 476,125 of record NW_006256852.1, on the reverse strand, counting down.
TTTTATGGTTTGTTGTGAAATTGTATGATATCATATTGGGTTATATCAACCGGTTGGTTTTGGTGGAGGTAGAATTGAATTAGGGTATATCAAAAAGCAATAAGAGTTTTTGAGGTAAAAACAAGCACATTAATTATATTTTAGTATATTATATTACTTGCATTAATTTATATAATTATTAATTTATTATTTTAGAATCATATATTTATATAGAGGTTTCAAAATTGTTTTTTTAATTATCTTATCGAATTCAATAAGTATTTACATTAACCCAATTTAAAATTAGCAAAATTAGATTTTATAATAATAATTAATTTATTAAGTATTAATTTATAGAGATTTAATTGTATATCTAATATTTGAATTTCTTTTCTAAAAAATTCAATGAGTCTTTTCTGTGAACCATTTATATTCAAAACATAAGACAATTTTCTTAAATTTCGTAAAAATAAGTTTTTAAGTTAAATTTATCATACACGCTTAAAATTTGACATTCATAACATATTTAAGAATGACTTTCTGAATAATTAAAAAAAAATTCCTAAATTGATAGAAAATCTTTCTTATTACATTTTAGTTTTAATATACACTATCTTCTGACGTATACAAACTTTTTACAAAGTACATTTTCCAATATTTTGCCTATAAAAAAAAAATTAAAGTTGGATCTTAACAAAATTTAAGAAAACTTCCAAATTTAAAAAGTATTTTTACAATTGTTCTCATGAATTTATAAATGCTTCCGAAATTATATATATGTTTTAGAAAACGGTAATATTTTACCATACTCCTGAAACTTCAGGATTTATTCATAAAAAAATATTAGATCATGATAAAGAAAGGAAATTTTTTTTTACGTAAATAAATAATTAAAAAATTATTATTTTTATTTATATAGCTCAGGTATTTCTGTTTTCAGCGGTAGTCAAACAGAGTTTATACTTTGTTTCTGCTAGGTCTAATAGTTGTAAATTTATAATATATAACTCCAAATTTTAGAGTTTTTACTAATAATTGTTTTTTTAACAAAAATGTTGACAAAAAAATACAAATATATTCTACTGTGTTTATAAAACGGACAGTCCCTTCCTATAAATATATATCAACAAGAACATTGGGTTAGAAATAAATATATTGGTCGAAATGTATATTAATAAAATCAGATTCAAACTCGATATTGGGATTGAGTAAAATACTCTATGTTTTTTTTTTATACGTGTGTGTGTGTTGGGAGTACTTCCCTAATCAACAACAAACACATGAGAAACATAATACAATGGAATTCCAATTTGGATTATAGTAAACAAAAAATATTTGTGAAAAGTAACTGAAAAATAAAATAAACACTATCATCTATATACTTTATTAGTATCTCTATTTACTTTGTTATAGAATGGACACAATATACTGTATCTTATATATAAAAGAAGACCAACTCTCTCTTCATATGGATGCCATATCAGATTTGAGAGTTACATCAGCATTTAATATGGAGATAACATGTGTCATATTTTTTAATTTAAAGTTACAATTGTTTAAAGATAATTAATTAATAAATTTTATTATTAAGTTTTAAACCACTCAAAGAAAATAGCTCTGAAGGCACTCCGACGCTCAAGTCAGTAAACAGCTCGAAAAAGACCACAATATAGCTGATCAGAGAGTGAAAAGAAGTCGGAAAACTTTGTGAAGGAAAATGGGCCAAGAGTCATTGAGAAAGGTACGATCTGCTCAGGCTTTGGAAAGAGAATGGACTTTTGTGGTGAAAAGAGAGAAAAACAAGAGTTTTTGGGTAAAGAAGCTCTACGGTTTAAGAACTTCCGTGGAGGAGGAACGAAGTGATATAACCGGAAAGATGGTTGGAATTGTGTAGAATGCCTGGACTTAAGAACCACAAATATCTAGAGAGATATCTTGAGACTTAAGATGGCTAAGAGCGTGAACCCCCTTCTCGTAGGAAAGGATAAAGTATTTATAGGAAATTACCTGACCAACGTTAGTATACTGGGTTGGCCCATGGATGGCGGGTCGGGTAGAGCGGCACATGATCCGACTCGACTGAATTCAAATCTTGTGATGGCGTAATGTTTCTGATAGTCTCACAGACTTTTCTTGGCGTGTTTTGCCCCATAAATCGATCCCCCATACATCAAAAACTTCCACTTCCAAAATCAAGTTTTGTGGCAACTCATTCCTCTTACTTATGTTCCCTTGTCGCTGGCATGTGTCACACCTGGAAATAGATCTTTTTGCATCTCGGAACATAGTGGGCCACCAATACCCAGCCTGAAGTACTTTTGACACCGTTCATATAGTGGCGAAGTGACCAGCATAAGGAGAACCATGGCAATGAAACAATACTCCTGATATTTCTTCCTCAGCTACACATCTCCTGAAGATTCTATCTGAGCAAAGCTTGTATAAGTAAGGCTCATCCCAGAAGTAGTGCCTATGTCTTTCAAGAACTTCTTCATTTTGTTTCTCACGAAATCCACAGGTTCTTTCTCTGCAGCGAGTTAGTTCGCGATCTCTCCAAACCAAGAAAAACTGGGTTGTCGATTGATGTCTATTGAGTTGCAGAAGGTCATCATAGTAGGTCCTCCAGTTTGGAGCGGGTGCTCCTCAAACTCAAAAATATCAATAGCATATACTTGTTCATCCGGAAGGCTGTCTTCCAGTGGAATGTCATCTTAAACCTTCAGCCTTGACAAATGGTCTGCAACACCATTCTCGATCCCCTTCTTGCCTTAATCTCCAGATCAAACTCTTGCAACAAAATGATCCATCAAAGAAGTCTTGGTTTGGCATCTTTCTTCGTCAATAAGTATTTCAGGGCAGCATGAACTGTGTGGACGACAACCTTTGATCCCACAAGATAGGATCTGAACTTCTTAAAAGCAAAAACTACTGCTAAAAGCTCCTTCTCAGTCGGGACATATCTGCACTGAGTTTCGTCGAGAGTTCGACTGGAATAGTAAATGACGTGGAGCTTATTTTCTTTTCTCTGACCCAGAACTGCTCCCACAGCATAGTCACTAGCATCAGTCATGACCTCAAAAGGCAAATTCCAGTCTGGTGGTTGAACAATTGGAGTGCTGACCAATGCTCCTTTGATCGTATGGACTGCCTCCAAGCATGCACTGTCAAACTCAAATTTCCCCTCTTTGCAAAGCAGCTGCGTTAGAGGTTTGACTATTTTTGAGAAGTCCTTGATGAACCGTCTGTAAAACCCAGCATGTCCCTGACAACTGCGGACTCCCTTGACTGTAGTGGGCGGTTGCAAACTTATCATGACCTACAGGCGTTTCCTTATCCTCCAAGCTCATGTACGCCACCAGTTTCTCCATTATCAAGATTGCATCTAGCATCCTTGCGAACCCATCAGCTTCCTCACTCAGAAACCCGAACTCTCCTTCAGCTTTTGTCAATGCCACTTCTAAGGGATCAATGGCTAACACTTCCTCATCTACTTCATCTGCAATGTCTGAACCATCATATATCACAAATGTCTATCCATCCGGCATTTGCTTTTTGAGGAGCTTGTTCATTTTGAACCTCATCACCATATCTCCCAGTTGGAGATCGATCACACCTTCTTTCACATCAATGATCGCACCAGCTGTGCATAATCTGCAGGAATGACCCAAATCAAGGGGTCATTGAGTTCTTCATCGAGTTCCAGAATCACAAAATATGCTGGAATGAGTGTATCACCTATCTGAACATGCAGATCCTCAAATACTCCAATAGGAAATTTGGATGACCTATCGGCAAACGCCAGCGAGATTTTTGTAGGCTTGAACCTAGTGTACCCCAGTCGCTTGGCCATAGAATATGGCATCAAGTTCACACTTGAACCCAGATCGCATAGAGAACATGCGAATATCATGTGACCAATCCTCACTGATAAAACAAATTTCCCATGATCACTCCTCTTCTTCAGCACCTTATTCTGCAATACATCACTGCACTCCTTGGAGACCATCATCACATTCTCTTCCTCAACAGCTTTCCCAAAAACTAACCCTTTCATGTATCGCTTAAGAGCTGGTATCATATGGACGACATCAACAAGGGAGAGTTTTACAGTCAAATCCCTCAGCATCTCCCTGCATTTTGCTTCCTCTAAGTCCTTGCGAGACTTCTTAGGTGGAACTTGGTATGGCACCTTAGGTGCTGGAGGATTAGCTGGAGCAGTTGGTCGGAGCAGGTGCTCTGTTGGGGGGTCTGGGGTGCTCCATCATCTCTGTTTCGTCAGGAGTATGTGCTTCATGGCCCGGGGCAGGTGCTCCAGATGAAGAGGCATGCTGTATTGTTTTTTCTTCACCAGATGCAGGTTTCCTGCTTGGAGCAGTTGCTCCATGATCTTCTCCTTTCTTTTCTCTGAACCAGCGACTGGTGGTGCTGCAGCATGTAATGTATTTTGACTCCTCAGCTCAATTGCATTCACATACTCTTTCCTATAATTATCTCCTTTCCAGGAATAGTTCCAGGTGGTCTCTTCACAGCTTCAGCAGTCTGAGCTACTTGGACATCTAGCTTCTTCACATGAGTCCACACTGCTTCATACTTGCCATTCAGATCATTGTACATTGTATCCACCTTGGAGTTGATCTCCATAAAAGCTTTTTGCAGTTCACCAACAGCTGCTGCATCAGGTTCTTCAGCTCCTCTTGCAAATTGTTTGCAATTTCTGCTGACTTCCTCCTTGAAAACAGTTTTGGTTGGGAATGAACTGCTTCCCTTGATAACTGTTGTAGTCATTCTTCTGGAATCCTAACTGATTTTGATCTCCTTGCTGCGGATAGACCTGCTTTTGAGGTTTCTCAATGTTTTTGCTTATGTAAGTTAGATTTGGGTGGTTCCTAAAGTTCTGATTCAAACTGCGATTCTGCGCATAATCTTGCCCTTCATTTCATAATTATCCTCTCCTTCTCTAAACTCTTGAGAGAGAGGTGCATCACCATTCTCATCAGCAAAATGTACTGATTTCTGGTTATATTTCAGCAGTAAATTTACCTTGGCTGTCAGCTCATCAATCTTCTGTGACTCCACATTGTTAACTGCCTTCATCGATATATCATACTCAGGTGATTTGTTTCTGAAGCTAACAGCCGAGTTCTCAATCAACTCATAAGCACATGCTTTGGACTTAGTCATAAAATCGTCATTTCTGACTGTATTCAAAGCATTCTTGTAGTCCTAGTTGTCACCATCATAGAAGGTAGCTAGAATCTGCTTATCAGAAAATCCATGGTGAGGGCACTCTCTTCGGTACTCTTTGTACCTTTCCCAAGCTTCGCAGAAAGCTTCTCCATGCTGCTGTTTGAACGATGAGATTTTGTTCCTCAGAGATAGGTCTTGGATTTGGTGTAAAAGTGGTCCAAAAACGCTGATCTGCATTGTGCCCATGTAGTCAAAGACCCAGGTGGTAATGAATTTAGACAGCATGAGGCTTATCCGCAAGTGCGAACAGAAAAATCATGCATTTCAGAAAGTCGCTTGGTATTTCATTCGAACCAGTCATGCTGCAAATTTTTTCAAAATTCTCGATGTGGTCCATTGAAATTTCAGCAGGGAGCCCATGGAAGAGGTGCTGACCAATGAGATCATCTGAGTTTTGATCTCAAAGTCTTGCCTCTGAATTGCTATAGGGACAATCACAGCTCTGTTTTGGTAAAAAACATGCAGATATTCCTTGTCTCCAATGGCTGGTTGCGACTGTTCCATGTCTTGCTGAGACTTCTGTAGCTGTTCCAACTGCTGTCGAAGCTGCTGCAAATCCACAGCCATTTCATCATTGTCTTGGTTGCCCATGTCGGCTGTAGTAGGCTTTGGACGTCTGTTTGCTCGCTCTACTCTTGCAAGCTCTGCGTTTAATAAGGTGACTAGATCCTTGATGCGATTGCTTCTTGTGGATCTCTTTGTCATACACCTGAGACACACGCAAAAGAGAAAAGAGAGCAAGTTAGTAAAATCTGAGACTGAATTTCAAGCCAAGAATCAAAGGTAACGAATTGGTCACCGTCGCAACGGCACCAAAAATTGATTCACTAGATATGATCTCCTAGTTTATACTACAATAGAACAGCTTGTGAATGTAATATAAAGGATTCAAATTTCAGAGGACCAAGGTCACACTATGACACTACGAGGACTGAAACAAAGCTAAGAAAAAAGATGATTTGTTCGTAATTATGGTGACAAGTAAAAGAAAGTAAACAACGATTTAAATTCGATTAAAACAAACACAAGACTACAAAAATTCTCAAGAATTTTAGAGATAGAAATCAAATGACTATTCATGGCATAGTTTAAACGTCTTGATTCGTCTGTTATTCTTCCTTAAGTTTTAACGTCTTGATTGGTTTTTCAGCTTGCGAGCCATATGAACGAGCTCATCCGTGAGTACGACTTGGAGGTCGAACGCCTTAGGACGTTGATGTTTCTGTAGAGCGGAACTCACTGGCAGTGGAGTACAGGATGGAGAAGGAAAGGTATGATACTGCCGTGATGTGCCTTCATCGAGAAGAAGAAAGAAAACACCGCTTTGAAGGAGCAGATCGCGGCGCTTGAGAAGCAGAACGTCGAGATGGAATCAGATCGAGATTGGCTGTGTAAGGCTCTGAAGGTCGAGCAGATCGAGAAACAGAGGTTCCCAGATGCTGAATCCAAAGGTCGTGCGATCATGCTCAAGCTGAAGGCCAAATGCGAGGCAAAACTGGATCGGATGAAAGAGTTCATGGGTGCCTCGGAGAAAAAGAAGCAGCCTTTTTCTCAAGCTCAACTAGGTCATCTGCCTTGTCAACTTCTGCTCTTTTTTAAAGCAAAAACGTAACCTATTCTTTCCTCCTTCCGTCGTGGAGCTGTTCGAGCAGAAGTTGAAAAACCATGAGCGAGAGGTCGGAGGTCTCGCTTCCGGATCTCGGTGAGAATGCTTATACCATGTCAGAGGTCTCTGAACCATGGATTGAGCTCCCTCCAGGCGAGAATGTTCCAAAAGGAGTAAACCAGTACGAGACCAATGCTCCCAACGTTTTGGGATCTCTTGCTGCTGAACTCAAGAACCCTGCTTCGGTGGAGACTTAAGAATTTCTCTTTTGTCATTGTTGTTTTTGTCTTCCTGTTTGGTTTAGAAGCTTTTCTTTATTTTAGTAATGTCTGCTTATGTTGTTGTAAGCGTTTGAACTCTCTTTTCCCGATAGTCGGCCATGATGTGCCTTTTCTAAGTTCTGAACTCTTTGGTCGGAGGTTGGCTGTGATGTGCCGCTCCTATTGTCAATAATAATCCAATTTTATTTTCTGTTCAGTTATACTCTTTCCCGTATTTTAATTTTACTCAGGCAAATTTTTGAGTTTTGGCAAACTTGGATTGATTCTGTTGTGAATTTGACTTATGGTACTACGCGAGTGTTGCGAACTCGGCTTAGTTTCTGCGAGGGGACGTGAGCTCGGCTTGTTGTGCGGATTACGGATTAATCCGGCCTGGGATGCCTAAGTGAGTTCGTATCATTGGAGTGTTCTTCCGCGGTCGATCCTTAAGGCTTTTCCAAAGTCGAATCCAAGTCGGAGGGATGAGCCCGGCTTATTGCGTGGAAGACTAAGGAAATTTTTTTTGTGCAAGACTGGTCTTGGCTTTCTTTGTTTTTTGAGGCATCGTGTGGATGCGTGTGAGATGGGTCTCAGCTTTTTGAGGTTACATTCGTGAGTAATGCTGATCGATATTTTGGCCAGGAAGTCGATGTTAGATTGGTGGGACTGGTTTGTGAGTTTTATAAGTTCGGGATATGAGTAAAGCGGATGTTTTGTTGGAGTTTTAGCTGAACTCGTAATCGAGTTGCCTACGTACTTTCCGAGAAAGGATCAAGCCACCCGTAGTTCTTTTTTTTTGCTAGGTCCGAGTCTAGTAGTATTATCGCTTAAGGTTGGTGGTGTTCTATGATCGCGGGATTGGAGTGTCGTCGAGTTTCATGAGTTCGTACACGCCGGGTTTTACCACGCGCATGATCTGGTACGGGCCTTCCCAATTCGTGCCGAGCTTGCCTGCATTAACCTCTTTGGTGTTGTGAAAAACTTTTTCAAGGACCTGGTCGCCTTCATCGAAATGCCTTCCTCGCACCTTCTTCTTGTAGTATCGGGCTGCGAGCAGCTAATAATTCTGAATTCGGAGGAGGGCTTGGCATCGCTGCTCTTCTAATGTGTTAAAAGTATCGAGCATCATTTGGTCGTGAAGATCGGGGTTGTGGGGCATTGGGGAGTATTTTAAGGTTGCAACGCTGATTTCAGCAGGGCACAGAGCTTCCATTCCATACGCTAAGGAAAATGGGGACTGGCTGGTAGATCGGCGAGGCGTGGTTCGGTCGCTTTTTGAAGCCGTGGCCCAAGCTCTTTCTTTGGCTTCCAGTTGCTTTTTGATGCCGTCGATAATGGTTTTGTCTGTGGCCTCGATCCGACTGTTTTCTTGCGGGTATCGTGGTGTTTAGAAGCTGAGGCGTATCTGGAACTTGGTGCACTAGTCATTGAACGATGTTGCGATGAACTGAAAGCCATTATCGGTAACAATTTTATGTGGAACTCTGTGTTGGCATATTATATTTTGACACGACGTTGCAATGTTTGGGTCAAAGTCCAATATGAAACCTAATTTAACTAGGAGACTTTACTTACAAAAAACGTGTACACGCGCATATCGTACAGGAAAAAAAAGATCAAATTTATCCCAACATTACATTATTTATTAGCATGATCTGTTGATTGTGGATTTCAACTAAAGTGTCGATTCGGTAATTCAGTCTGGAAATATTTTTTATTCAATAATTTGGTTTAACAATACAAAAGGTCTCACGTCGGAGCTCCCTTGATGAACCAGCAAATATAAGTATTTAATCTATCTCTCAGTTCTCCGGGTCGAGTGTTATTAGGGCTGGGCACAATTACTTGATACTCGTCCCGTACTCGTTACTTGACCCGTACTTGTCCCGTAAAACCAAGTACTTGTTTTGATCAAGTCGAGTATCAAGTATCTTAAGAAGATTACTTGCAAGTATAAGGCAAGTATCAAGTATTAAAAAAAAAGTTACTACTTGGTCTTATTGACCCGTTACTCGTTTCTAATCTCTGATTTTTTTTTAATTTTGTTCCACATAGATTACAACATAAAAAAGGAAAGAAGAGTCTGCTTATCAAAAGATAAATAAGTTGTCAGACTTCAATATCTAAAGCTTTCCAAAAACCTAAAGGTCAAAATATTAAATATTATTATAGGTTTTAATTAAATATGGCCCGAAATTTTAGTTTTTTTAGTATTCTATTTGTACTTTTACAAGTAACGGGACAAACCAAGTAACTTGCAAGTAATGAAAAATTTGGCAAGTACTTGAAATTACAAGTACTTGATATCAACAAGTCAAATACAAATACAAATATCTTAATACTTGAACGGCGCAAGTCAAGTATCAAGTATACCAAAAGTGGCAAGTACTCGTCTGCCTAATATAGTGTTTAGCTCTTCCCTTATTTATAGTGCAATAACTATGTTTTTTAGAGTTCCCTTTAACTTTACCGACTGTTGATGTTGGGCCGGACTCTGAGATGGACCTTTCAATCAGATTAAAATTATTTCGGTATAAATCATTGTAAACTGAAATAAATTGGATTGATTTCGATTTATATTGGATTAAACCAAATTGCGGAGTATACCACTAACAAAATAGGACGATGTCACAAACAAGAATCTGACTTTGGAAATTGGAACTCTATGTACAATTATTTATTTTATTATCAAAAAATTATTTTATTTCACATTTGATACAAAACAAAATACAGACGCATTTTATGACCTCAAGAGGTCTAGTGACAAATTAAAATTACGGTTATGCCCCCAAGAAAGCTGCAAGGTTTGGATCATTACGGAATGGAAGAGTGGTTCGAGCCCCTAAACCTCTGCAGCAGCAAGCAGCCTACAAATCGCAAACGCAATTCAAAAATTCAGATAAAAAAAACCCGACGCTAGCGTTTAAAAAAGTCGCTAAAAAAACTTACGACTCGAGAAGCAAATGTCAACATTTCTTCTGAAGCCATATCTGTGCACAAACCTGTGAGAAAGTTAGAAGAAAAAGAAAAAAAAGAGTATGAAACAACGGACAAAAAATGTAAAGAAGAACATGACTGAAGATTGGAGTCGGATAGATTCGTTTTTGAGTTGACAATTCGTTGACTACGTTTAGGGAAGAATATTAGTACCATAGAGCAAAGCTCCGGTAAACGCATCTCCGGCACCAGTTGTGTCAATAAGCTCCGATGAAGGTATTTTCTCAGCTGTTACTATAACCAATCTCCCTGTAACATTCCCTGCCAGTCTAGTCACCACCTGAAAACATGGTCAGAGAATTATATTTTCATCTAAACCCATTGTCGAAAATTTGCGAGAAAAATATGTATCTGAAAACGTTATGTACCGATGAATTGCAGACCGGTAAGACACTTGTAAAGTCTGTGGTTTGTTTAAGAGACTCGTGTAATTCATCTATGTCTGTCTCTTCTTCTGATTCTGGAACCTCTGGTAGTTATGGAAAGGAAAGGAAAATGTTCATACACACACGAGAGAAGTTGCATAATTTTGCAAGTTAAGGAAAATCGACAAGAACTACTCACCGATGGTACATCTCTCGAGCATCATACAACCGTGTTCTCCCAAAGTCATGATCACAAATTTTAGCTTTGGTAATCTTATGAGCATAGAGAGAAGCGCACTAGGGGCTGTTTTTGCCTCTGTCCAATCCTGTTTTTTTTTTTTTTCAATCAAATAAGTCCATCTTAAGGATTCTATACACCAACTATGATGAAACATTTGCAAAGAACGTATGTAACTAGCTAACACATTTTCCGGAGTTTCTTCGAATATTTTCAGGTATCAAATGAATTGATGAGCCTTATAGTTCATCATCATCTCTCAGTTAGTTATACATTCCATATATATTCAGCTTTTCAGAAACTTTCTTCACTCTTTATAAACAACGAAACAAATTTCTAGTACCAACATTTTACTCTGCTAATAGACTTCACATATCATTTAGAGCCACTAGTCTTTCCACATATGTGTTGCTTTCCAAGAAAATGGTGAAACAATTTAACATAACAGCCTATGAACACTCTAACCTGAGGGAAGTTAGTAGAGCAAACGGCATAATCAGCCAAGTCAAGGAGCTCGTTAAGCCCTTCCCTTCTTTTCTCTGCATTAATCAAGATGGATATATTCTTGCTATGTGCCTACGTAAGAAACAGATCTCTGACAACAATTTTCACCAAGTTTGAAGGCAAAACACACCAGAGAGTCTTTTTTTTTTTTTCTAACCTTTTGGGCAAGAAGCAATTCGGCTTCACGAGACCTTCCATTTGCATACAGAACTCTTACACCATCAAGCACGGATAAAATGAGAGATTCAGTAAGGTCATCTGGGAGCAAAGGAGGATATCCTGGAGTGAAAATGCACGTACGAGTATTCCTATAATAAATAGTTATCATATTGTATAATCAGCAAAAATGAAAAACTTCAAAAATTATAATATCATAGAGACACAAACATAACAAAAGAGTGTTTACCCACGTTTGGTTATCTACAATGACGTAATTAAAATGTGAAGCTCCACCTTTAGCGGTCTGAGATGGAACAAGAAAGGATTGTATGTTTTATCTTTAACTTGACTGATATATGTAATATATATTGTATTAAAACGTTATTTTTTTTTCTTTTTGTGATCTTACCACACAAAAGGAAGTATCCACGCCGCTAGATTCTAGTTCCTCTAGCATCCATCTCCCTTGAGAATCATCAGCAACCTAAAAATGATGTTTCGAAATTTCGTGTTGAGCACAAACTTTGTATCTAAAATTGTTTTTGGTGATTTTGTAAAGTTTAGGGAAACGGAAGGAAACCAAACAGATTACACATAAATGGAATTTAATTCACTGTGTTTTGGTTTTATTCCAGATTTTTCGAGTATTTTGGATACTTTCTAATACTTTTGGGTACGTTCGGATAATAATCAAATCAAACTGTACCCGAAAATTTTCGGTTCTTCACCAAAATAACTAAACCGACCCAAACTCGGAAGGTACCGAACCAAATCCAAATCCAATTTCAAAAATACCTGAATGGTACGTACTAAAATATCAGAAACCCGATCCGAACCGGAATGTCCATGTCTAGATAAAGACATTCAAGAACGCAACAAACCCAACAAAACTGTATAAAGATTAACGGAGAATTGTATATATACCTTAGCTAAGATCCTAGAATCCAAACCCAAACGAGCAACGCATGTTAAAGCATTCCCAGTATTTCCACCTCCTTGTACCTGAGAATCTCCAGAAAAAAATGTAAAAATTGGATTCGAAAGCGAAAAATTCACGAATCAAATAAAAAGTCAACGAGGCATCGGAGATCGTGATCGAGACCTTGAAACTCGTGCCTCGGATCTTTTGGTCGGGAATTGGGAAATACGGCACTGTGACTAAGTAATCCAGACAGAGTTGACCACATCCAAGCTGCCATTGCAGCGAAATCTAATCAGAGAGAGAGAAGAGAAGAGAGAGAGGAAGAGAACAGAAGAGAGAGAGACTCACGACGATCGGGTGACCCGGAATTGCTTCGTCGGAGCAAGATGACATGTCGGAGCTCCGGATATGCGTTTATTTCGAATTGACAGAAAGAGAGAGAGATTGAGTATTTATAGATTTGGTTTGGTTGAACCGAAACCAAGTCGAACCGGGTTCAGTTTATGTAATTGAAAGCGAAATTTCCGGTTTTTATATCTTCTTTTTTTATTATTATTATATCTTCGGTAGGTATTTTTAGGGTATTTTTATTGCAGAGACTCTTTTTGTAGTACGCTTTCTTGAAAATACCCTACAACTTTTGGGGCAATTTCTTAGAGGAATATAAACAAAAGACTGACCATAATAGACCAAACAAGCATCAACATTAATATTATATACACCATTGTCTTTCTCTTCTTTGATATTATAAGACCAAAGACCCAAAAGCATTTTTCAATTATTTAGATGCTTTTTTCGTTTTCAATTGTTGATTGAAACTTCCATTGTCTTTCTCCTCTTTTCGTATGTGAGGGGCAAAGCTTTCTATCCATTGTCTTTCTTCTCTTTTCGTATGTGAGGGGCAAAGCTTTCTAAAACCAGGGTAAAAGGAAAATGCTAGACTTAAAGCTAAATAAAATAAAATTGTCAAAATGAACAAAAATTTACTTACTTGTTTCAACATTAGGCAATATACGGGGTTTTTATTATACAAAAAACAAAAAAAACAAAACGTACCTGTCGTGTGTCATAACTGGGAGGAGGATGGACAATCCAATACTGTATGATTTCTCTTCTGATTATTTAGTTGTACACGAACTTATGTTTGGTTCATATGAAGGGGTATATTTTCGCTTATATTGATAATGTAGAAAAAAGCAAATGCATCTAAACAGGTAAGTCATTTCGTCGGATGGATGTAATAAAGTTTTTTTTATCATGATCATTATAAACAGAGTCATGCCCAGGATTATAGAGACCCAAAACAATATACAAAAATTTAGTGTAAGTTTTTGGTTAAAAAATAAATTAGTGCAAGTGTAATATTTTGTTCTCGAAAAAAGTTTAACATATTAATAATAAAATGATTGTGAGTATGATATGCGAGTTAATTATCTTATTTTCACTATATTTTAGTTTTTTATAATGATTTCTAATTTGTTTTAAAGACTCTAAAATATTATCTTTATACATTTGACCTTAACATTATTATAATCACAAAAGTTTAAGCATAATTTTTTAAAAAATAAAAGGCCCGTAGGCCAAAGTTTCCAATCTTCTTATATAGGCACGACCCTAATTATAAATAACTGAGACCATCGACTCCAACCAGCGGTAAGCAAATGCATCTTCCAAAAAATGTAAACTGTGCAATTAAGAGACATGTTTCTACAACAGCATTAAGGATACGAGATCACATACTAAGAGGCACAATTTTGATAAACAATTGTGTTTCAACAAATATTTGCAAATAAACAAATTACTAATTCCATATGCAGATACTTTGTAGAGTAAATACTTTGTAGAAGAACAATGAGGGGTAATTTTACACGAAATGAAACATATTTCCAAGTTAATGAGGTTACACTTTAACTTAAATATCTAACTTTTCTATTTATTTATTTACATTAATATTTCTGATATACTCTGTTATAATTAGGTTTTACGTATCATTATTCTAGCTTAACCCGGCCCGATCAATATTCCAAATGACTATTTTTGAAAAGTACTTAGAAAAACTGTATATTTTTGAACATTCATACCATTAATATTCAAAGGTATAAACCATCAATATCTAAAGTTCACCATGGTTATATTCTAATGTTTTTGTGCACATTTTTTTTTCGAAAAAGAAGAAGAACTACTTAAATCTAATTTTCAGGTTTGCTAACAGAAACAATTGAAAAGAAAAAAGGAGAGGTAATTACAATTTGTTTAGGCTTCAGCAACATCTTCCTTTTCTATGATTTAAAAGCTCAGTTTATTATTCAAGTATTTTACTGAAGAATGGGAGAGCAATTTTTTTTTGATGTAGAAAAAAAAATGAAAAATATCTAAGATATAACTATATTGCCTTAACGATAGGGATTAGCTATAGCGATAGGGCTTAACCATAAACACATGGTTTTCGCTTCGACATCTCTTCGCCAAAAAGATCACACAGAGTCGGCCTAGAAAAATTGAAATCCAGAACGAACAAAAAAGGAAAGGATTTGGATTTGGATTCAATCCTTGTTTCTTCTTCTTCTTCTTCTTCTTCTCATTTCAGCTGCTTCTGGTATTTCCCTTCTTTTACCAATTCCCGACGAATTTGAATCTCTCAGCCATTTCTCTTCTCGCATCTGTGTTTTTGGGCATAGAGCTGTGCAAGTTTATGCGATTTGAACAGCGTCGTCGATTTGATTTTCGCATTCGTGCGACTGAGTTTTTTTTCTCGAGGGAAACCTTGAAGGTGTTTTTTGAGTTACTGGGTAGTCACTGCCGAGCGATTTCTCCTGTTCGATAATTTGATTTAAGAAATTTGAATTCATATTAGGAAAATTCGAAACCAAATCTAAAATCCTTTGTATCCTTTCTTCGTCGGGATTGAATACTATTTTTTGGTTAAATTTTAGTTTCGTTTTGGGTGTGTGATTTGCTTCTGAGTTTGGAATACTTTCTGGGTTATTTTCTGATTCGGTGAAGTTTTTAGAATTTTGTATTAGTTGGTGAAGAAAGTCAAATTTCAGCGGGAAATTTGTACTTTCCCTTGTGGACCTTTCAACTACTGAATGTGGAACAGAGCTGATAATAGCTTGTGCTTGAGAATCTTAGAAAGTCATCAACTTGTTTTACCTTAGAGAGTGGTCCACAATGGAGAACGGTTCATATGAGGTTTTAGGTACCAAAGGTTTGCTGAAGAAACATGAATTCGTCAGGATTCTGGTCCAATGCTTATACTCCTTAGGATACAAGAAATCTGCTTCTTGTCTGGAACACGAGTCAAGCATCTCGTACAAATCCTCAGACTTTGAGTTTCTTGAAATGCATGTTTTGAGTGGCAATTGGGATAGCTCCCTAGCTGTACTCGACAGGATTTTCGATAACTCCAGGGATGACACGAGAAACGCAGCTTTGTATCTAGTGTTCAGGCAATGCGTGTTTGAGTATTTGAAACGAGGTGATACTTCTTTAGCTTTGAATGTGCTGCAGAAGCAAGCTCCGTTGTTACGGGTTGGTAAAGACAAGATTCACAGGCTTGCTTGTGATATCGTTACTTCGAAAGAGATGGAATCCGGGGAAGTGAACAACTGTTTGGTTCAAGATTTGAGGAAAAGGTTGTTGGTTGAGCTGGAGAAGTTGATTCCCACGCCGATTGTTATTCGTGAGAGAAGGTTGGAACATTTGGTTGAGACTGCTGTGATGGACCAGATTGATAAATGTCTGTATCATAACTTATGTGATGCAGTATCACTCTACGAGGATCACCGTTGCAGTAGAGACCAAATTCCTACAGAAACAGTTCAGGTGTTGTTCCTTAGAAACCCATTTGTTTGTTTCCATTTTGATATTGTCACAGCTATGGAAAAGATTGTCTCTGGGTTACAGTTTAGTGGTAAATATACACCAGAAAGTCACGTCTTCTGGACTTTTGTCACTGGTTCTTATAGTTTCTCAACTTCTTATTATCTTGCAGATTTTGATGGCTCACAAAAACGAAGTGTGGTTTGTGCAATTCTCTAATAGTGGCAAGTATCTGGCCACTGCATCAAGCGATTGTACAGCTATGATATGGAAGGTAAATATCTTAGACCATTGGTTCCTCTTATCTTTAACTAATGTCAGTGAGAAAGAGACCAGATGAATTAGCTCTGATGGGCAAGAGAACCTTTCGTTTTGTATAGCTCTTCACGCAGTGAGGTGGAAAAAAATAAAGGAAATTACATTTGGATGTCTTGGCTTGAAGCTTGGTATATTAATGTAGAAAGCCATTTATGAAAACAAAAAAGGACAGTAACTTTTATATGGTAAGTCATAGCATTTGTCCTTTTGAGCCATGTAACTAGGTCTAACTACTCCGGGGGTTGATAATTCTTTTGCGTATGTCTTTAGTTTTTCTATGATAATTTTGAGACTGTGTCTTTAAGTACTAAAGTTGGTTATTTCTGGTCTTTTGACAGATTGATACTAAAAACTTCTTGTTTCAGGTACTGGATGACAACAAAATTGAACTGATGCACACGCTTCAGAGCCACCAAAATCCAGTTTCATTCGTGTCCTGGAGCCCCGACGATACGAAACTGCTTACATGCGGAAACGCTGAGGTTCTAAAGCTATGGGATGTTGACACAGGTGTGTTGAGACACACATTTGGAAACAACAATAGCGGATTCACTGTTAGCTCTTGCGCATGGTTCCCTGACTCAACTCGGCTTGTCTGTGGCAGTTCTGACCCAGAAAGAGGGATTGTAATGTGGGATACTGATGGAAACGAGATCAAAGCCTGGAGAGGAACGAGAATTCCAAAGGTTAGTCACTATTAGTGAAATGATTTGCTTTATTAGTCTTTCAGATTCTTGATATTCGAAATGTTTCAATTTCCTCCAATAGGTAGTAGATTTAGCTGTGACGCCGGATGGGGAAAGTATGATCACAGTGTTTTCGGATAAAGAGATCCGGATCTTGAATCTGGAGACATTAGTCGAGCGTGTTATCTCTGAGGAGCAGCCGATTACTTCACTCTCGGTTTCTGGTGATGGTAAGTTCTTTATAGTCAACTTGAGCAGCCAAGAGATACATCTTTGGGATCTTGCTGGAGAGTGGAAACAACCGTTGAAGTTTTCGGGTCATAAGCAGAGCAAATACGTGATACGGTCATGTTTTGGTGGCTTGGATAGTTCGTTCATCGCCAGTGGAAGCGAGGATTCACAGGTAGTAAGCAAGCACATATCTGCGAAGCTGACATGGTTTCCTTTCTTTGGTTGATTTTTTCACTGAGATGTGATATGTTGTTGTTTCACAGGTTTACATATGGAATCTGAAGAAGGGGAAGCCGCTTGAAGTGTTATCAGGTCATTCCATGACTGTAAACTGTGTGAGCTGGAACCCAAGAAATCCTCTGATGCTGGCCTCTGCGAGTGATGACCAGACCATCCGTATTTGGGGACCGGGAAAACCGGATAAGCCGGGGAACCGGTTAGATAACCAGAAACCGTAAAAGCTTTAAACCGAGGACAGAAGTCCACATTCGTGTATAGTTTATTTCTGCTTCTTTTCTTGTTTCCTTATTTGCTTTTGTAGAACACATTCTTACTTATCTTTACATTTTACCCAAAAAAAAAAACACATTCTTACTTTTTTGAGTTTTGATGCGCTGTGGTTTTGGAAAACCGGATTTGATTCATGAATGAAACCAAACCGGTTTAGGAAAAAATCGGAAACGAGCTATGTTTTTTTTTTGTCGCCGAAAAACGAGCTTACATAACGCGAATACGAATTTCGGAAACGCACCTCAAATATATATGTAATTTTTCATTTAAATTATGAAAATTAAACAAACAGATTAGTAATCCTGAAAAGGAATTTTAATTTTTCACATCTATGTAAACAATTTTATAGTTTTATATTATCACTTCTATGAACGATTTAATTTATTTTTTAGTTTTTTTCTACTGATTATAAAATTAAACTATAAATTTGTTTACTTTTCAGCAACATCTTCCTTTTCTTTTATTTAAAAGCTCAAAATGTAGTTTTATTATTCTTTGTTTTTCCTATATGTTTGGAATATAGAAATTTTTTGAAACACATTTATTGATTGATAGTCTCACTTGAGTTTGAAACATAATGAAATTTTTTGTAGGATATGTTTGTGTAAAGGGTTTCGACCGGAAGACAAGAGGGCCGAAACTTTTGATTGCAAGATTGTGGTATTTTATGCATATGGTTCCTAATCTAGTTATATCTGATATCCAGTATTGGTATTTAAAACTTACATATGTATTTCTTTTACAAATATAACTTTTCATATATATATAAAATTAATTTTCTATAAAGACACATAAACACATATGGCTATATATTGATGATTAAGAATTTGTCTTACCAAATCCAGAATATAGTTAAGTACTACATTCTTTTCAGAATTCGTAATCTGCTTTACTCATTCTAGAATACTAGGTAGGTAGCCCGCGCTTTGCGCGGGCGGAAAGCTTTCTAAACATTAGTGACATATATAATTATTTATAAAGTTTGAAATGTACATTCATATCTATATTATTATTTGAGTAATCATTTACATATATGAAATTTAATTTGTAAGATATTACAAAGTATTTTACAAAATATTTTACATAAATGAACCTTAATTTGTAAAAAATTATAGAATATTTTACTTAAATATTTATAAAATATTATATATCTAAACTTTATGCATTAATTGATTGAGATATAAAAAATCTTGTGGACCAAAATTGCATGTTTTAAGTAATAGTAAACTGGACTAAAATTATTTTAGGTAAACAAATTATAATATATGAGAAAATGTATATATAAAAAGATGTGCGAGAAAATGTAATCATTATATAAATATGGTAACAAAATTCTAATTTACGATACAATACATATGTTTCAATGATCCTACACTCTCTCTTTTCCTATTAAAAAGACCTCATATATGAATTAACTTATTTTTTATAATTCAGTTTAAAAAATAAAAAATAACTTTGATATTCTAAGTTGCATGATAGGTGCATTAATCTTCACCTTTATGGCAACCCAGATACTCTAATAATTAATGTTAAGATATTCTTGAGTATAAACAAAATTATTATTCTTATTTGTGTCTGAAGTACCAGTATTATCCGAACTTAGATACTCATGTTCATCACATGTATAAACAATTACAAGTTTAGACAATTTGGTTACCAATAAACTCATTCTATTACAAAAACCACATCTAATATCAATATTTCTAAGTAGTATGATAGGTGCATCAATCTTCAACTTTAGAAAATGATTTGGCAATCTATATACTTTAATAATTAATGTTAAGATATTATTGAGTATAAACCATATCATTATTCTTATTTGTGTCTGAAGTACCAGTATTATCCGAACTTAGATACTCATGTTCATCACATGTATAAACAATTACAAGTTTAGACAATTTGGTTACCAATAAACTCATTCTATTACAAAAACCACATCTAATATCAATATTTCTAAGTAGTATGATAGGTGCATCAATCTTCAACTTTAGAAAATGATTTGGCAATCTATATACTCTAATAATTAATGTTAAGATATTATTGAGTATAAACCATATCATTATTCTTACTTACTTGTGTCTGATGTATCAATACTATCCGAATTTAGATATTCATGTTCATCACTTGTGTAAAAAACAATCATTGAAGACTTATTACACTCAGAGCAGGTCTGAAGACATTCAGATGAAATATTGGCATCTAACTTCCAATTTTTTTAAGGTTATACATGAATAGTTTGGTTCCTAAATTGCAAAAAACAAAAAAAAAATATTAATATTTTTCTTAAATTGTTGATGGCTTCCAAAGTTTTAGATCTGGCTATGATTACACTAAATGGATAAAATGCTCACTAAGTGACTAAGATGAAGAAACAACACTCAAGGCATGCACGAGTCCCTTAAATACTAACGTATAACAATTCTCAGTATAACCAAATCAAGTTTTAAAAAAAATGGAGCATATATGTGTATAAGTGTAAGATGATTCAAGATTAATCATTTTTTAAACAAAGATGTAAGTAAATACAACTGCAGATAATTATTAATACTTTATAAATAAGGTTCAAAGTATAAATATGTTGAAGCCTTACAAATTTTGAAAACTAACCCCAGAAGAAAAAAAAAACAAATCAAAACAAAACAATCAATGCACTCGCATTGATCAAAGAGAAAAACCAGGAATCGTAAGAACACTACGAAGCAAACATCAGTAACATATGAAAACTCTAGCTTCATCTTTCGAGATTCACTCAACGGGAGGCTGGAACCACAGCAAGAACATCTTAAAGTCTCCAGCAAATAAAATATCTAATAAGTGCCAATATCATTACCCGAAGATTCTACCCGAAGATTCTTAAACCTCGAGACCTAATGCAACAGTACATTTTCCATCGAACTTGAGGCTTCACGAAAATAAATCAAAAGCGTCACCATTATTAAAATATCGTCTATATAGACTGAAAAATAGAAATGAAAGTGATTATAAAAACCTTTTCTTAAAGGCTTTGACGTACGCAAAGTCATGACTAAAGTAGAACTTCATCGTAGGAGAAGACAACAACGTAGTGATCATATGACATGTGATGACAATAACGATGCTATCTTTAATTGCACAGTGAAGCTTATCTTCAAACTGTTCTGCTTGGTCTCCTAGGAGCAGTATGTGTCTCAAACCCATTAGAAAACCTAGGACCCAAAATTGCATATTAAACTCATTCGTACGTTGACATATATCTGCCAATATATTAAACATAACTACGAAAAAAACCTTATAGAGGCACTAAACATACATCTTGGAGACCACAGTCAAACAACTTTGCCAACGACCAGCCGTTTTTGGATAAGCACATAATTCTTGTGTTCATGTTTGTTGTACGTACCCATCATATATTTTTTCATAAAAGACGAAAAGTCAGTACATATACATGTATGTATATATATAATATATATTAAACAAACACAAGACATTAGAGATTTACTGTATAATCCAGCTACATGGTCAGTTGCATTTGTGCAAAAACCAAAAGCCCTAAAACTGAATTTCTCACATGGAATTGTGCTTAATTCTACAACAGAAAAAGATACCCTGGCTCTCTCAGTGAAGAGAGTAATGTATCTATGATCGGAGATCTGATAGCAACTACTGGTAGAATGTACGCCAAAATTCAGAATTTATATAATGTTTCCTTCAGTTAAACAACTTCCAAACATTGGTAGCAGAGACCCATGAACTATGCCTTGAATAGTATTCTCCTGCATCAGAACCTCAAATAATTTAAAACCGAAATAATATGAATAAACACTGGCCCAATGCTTTATAATGACAGAGGCTAAAACCATACCTTCTGTTCAATTAAATGAAAATTATTCCTCTTTTTCCAACTTTTATTGATAGGGCATGTTGATTCCCACTTTCTTAATACCTTAACAGTGATAAGGCTTACGCTTATAACTTACATTTAGACGCCCGTTTTGGTCAAAGTGAATTGCGTATCTTTTCATCTCCCCAATCTCACCAAAGAGTTCCTAGATCCCATAGGAGAGTAACAAAACTAATTTAGGGACACTCTTCCCGTGGAAGCAATTATTGGTAGCTTAATAATTCTGCATTAAGAATGAACAACTAATTGCATATTTCTTTTTTGTTAATTAAGCAGCTAAGATTGTGAATATTTAACACTAACAATTTTTGCCATAGTTACACAGATTTCATGAGCTCATTTATATGAATAGTTTCTTTTCCAACAAAACACAATATATCAAGCAATAGAAGATTCTAGAACATCTTTTTGAAATAATCAAACCAAAAGAGCTAAGAATACCTCAGAGGCATATATATAATCCCATTGATTGTCTTTCTTTCATTCTCAAAAAAATCGTCATTCCAAGAAACCATTGGCTTATAGGATAGAGGCAAACCATCTTGACAAATGATCACCGATGAAATATTGTCTGCAACATATTCTTTCACGTGGTCACAAAAATCTCCCCATAAGGTACAAGTCAAACGGAGATCACTGCATGGTTAAAAAACATATAAATAGACAATAATAACCCAATATACACATGGAAAAGAAAAAAAACTTATGATATGTCACGCAAAACCACGTCCAGCTTCTTAGTGGATTTGCCTTTAGCGTTAACAACAGAGGAAGAAAGACTAACAACCTGCCCAATCACGTATAAAAAAATGGCCACTAAGAAGAAAGAATGATTTTGATTGTATTGATTAAGGTGAAAGAAATTTCCCAACCAGTCAATATACCTTTATCGAATTTACCCTTTAAAATTCTTGAAAACTCTTTCAAATATTTTAAAGAGAGATCCTTAGGAAATTAATCACAAGGGTTGATGACAGTGATGGGATAAAAACAAATCTTGAAAGAGAGAGGGTTGTATTGTAGCCAGTGGTGTAATTCTTAACCACAAAAATACTAAGCACAATCGCACGTCCTCTTTAAGGCGACCCTTAAACCTCTTTACCAAATCTACTATCAGTGAGAACGGTATCGCAATGATTGTATGTACAGGATTATCAAATATAAACTCACCACTTCATCAATCGAAAGAATCCCAATAGTGACGATTTTTCCACCTCTCAATGTTTTCCATCGTCTCGTGATCTGACGTTTACTTCCAAAAAATAAGACGTTGTGATGAAAACAGAATACCAGAAGACTTTTGATCAGAGAACTATTTATATGGTATCAGCGAGGCGTCTATTAAGGTAATATTTTGAAGATAGATGCAAATCTAAAAGAAGTATATATATTATTTTTTTTCTTCTGTGTATATATCAAGATCAGCTGTAGTAGAGTGTTTTTTGGGAAAAACTAAATACAGCTGTTCAAGGACTTCCGTATAATTAATAGAGTTGGTTAAGTATAAGTTGGATAATATTGCATGTGCAGAGGCATAAAAAACAAGATACATATTGTATGTGCGTCTGAATTTTTATTAAATTAAATTATATTTTTTAATGATATAATCTAATTAAATTTCAGATTAAATCGTGAATTTAGATTTTTTTTTTTCAATATTACAACTTATATTTTTAACTATGATTTTAGATTTTAGATTTAAACAATTTTTCTTTAAAAAAAAATTAATCAAATTTAAGGAAGGGGTAAAGGGTAATTAGCCACTCTGAGATTGAATGAGAGAGCTTTAAACGAAATTTTTACTTTACTTATAATATATGATATATTACATAATTTACAGTTTTATGTTCTATCTTACATAATTCATAATTTACGTTCTTTAAAATTCGTAATCTACTTGACCTAATCTAAAATATAATTAAGTTCTATGTTCTTCAGAATTCGTAATATACCTTATGCAATCTAAATATGTATTTCATAATTTAGAGTTTATCTTTTGCCTTATGCAAATCAGATTCTACGTTTTTTAGAATTCGTAACCTATCTTACTTAATCCAAAATATAAATTAAGTTTTTTTTAGAATTCATAACCTGCATTACACAATCCAGAATATGTATTGCATAATTTAGAGTTTACTTCTGCTTTATGCATGAATTTAGATTCTACGTTCTTACTAACTTCGAAAGATTTTTTAATCTGATTCTACGTTCTTTAGAATTCATAATCTATCTTACTTAATCCAAAATATAATAAAGTTATATTTTTTTAGAATTCATACATTCATTATGCAATCCAGAATATTATGTATTACATAATTTAGAGTTTACTTCTATCTTACGCAACTCAAATTTTATGTTCTTTAGAATCTGTAATTTTGAATCAAACGAATTACTAACTTTGAAACATTCTCTATATATGAAAAAGATTGTAGGTGAAAATCGGTTTTGGTAAATTTTAGTTTTTTTTTCTTTTTTTTATAGAGTTTGTCTATGACAAAAATATGTTTTTTATCAACTTTGCTTTCAGGGATATTTTATTTTTCCACCGATATATATTATATTAAAACAGAAGCATTTTTAGTACTTGTTTCCAAACATTCCTAAAGTTTTTTTATGATATTTTATTTTATATTTATATTTAATTTCTGAAAATTAGTTTTAATTTATATATTTTTAGGTTTCCTAAAATCTAAGACATTTTTAATTTAAATTTCAAATTATTGGAAATTTATGATAATTAAATTTAATTACAAAAATCTGCATTAAATTTAATTTAAATTCAAAAAATTCAAAAAAATAATTAAATTTTATTACAAAAATTTAAATAATAATTTTAATATTTTAGAATTTCTTAAATACTCTTAGATATAATTTAAAATTTTAAATTTAAATAATATTTTCATAAAAATACATAGTAAATAAATATTTTATCGTATTTTATCATAATCAATCGGTCTAAAATATCAAATATTTTAGATTGATAAATATTTATATTATATACTAATATGATTGAGCTGATTAGAGTTATATATATATTATATATATACTTAAGGTCTATGAGTTAATTTATTAAAACATGTAAGATATTAAGATGATTTGAGACAATTAAATTAACAAGTTAGCTAGTTTATATGTATATATATATATATATTTGTAATAGCACAAATAGTAAATAAATATCTTATTATATATTTCATAATCAATTGGTCCAAATATTCAATATTAGTAAATATTTATAGGGTTATACATTTATAATTATAGTCTTATACGGGTTAGTTTGTCAAAACATGTAAGATATTAAAAATGATTTAAGACTACTAAACGGACGAGTTAACAAATTCATAGTATATATAGATTATTTATGTGTAAATCTAAATTCACATAATAACAAAGTTTATAATTAACATTAGATTAATGTATACTTAATTAACGCATATTCTTATTCTATTAATATACAAATTTTTACTATTTAAAATTAAAACATGATAACAATTTTTGATTTAAAAAAATAAATAACAAAAACAAATTATATTTAAACGAAAAAATAAATGCAACTTATATTAGAAATAAAAAAATAAAAATCGTTATCCCATTTATTATATAATGCTAAAAAGTCAGATTAAAAAAGAATATTACCTAGCTACTTAACAAATAATATGAAATTAAGTAAGTACTAAAAGATAATTTAAAATTAAGTACAGATAGGAAAGAGAAATAAAAAACCCATTTATACCCTTTTAATTTTAGATAACTACATATAATACCATTAACATGAAACTGTGTTGATAATGAATAAAACTGCCGACATTGTTCACCAACAGTTGCTGATATTGTTTACCTAAAGTCTATGATATTATTTATTATTGGAGAATATAATATTCGATAACGATCAACATGCTAATAACATTAACATATATTTGTTAACAAACTAATAAAAATATATGATATTTGTTAACATGTTAACAATAATATGTAATACTTTTAACAGAGTATGTTAATGTATTAACATATGTATATTGTACTTATAACATGTAGACCATAATATATGATACTTGTTATTATTGTTAGGGAAAACGACGTATTCCCCTCCCCATCAAGTTTCACATAGTAACCAATCCACACGATCTTTGAGGTTCGTCTTAAATCCCCACATCGGTAAAGTTAAATACCAATTTCCCCCAATTCCAAAGTTAAAAACATAAATAACCCTTACCGCTGATTTAACTGGTTTGTGAGCTTAACCGAAGGTAAAACCGTGTTGCTCGATTGTAGACGGTATCTTACGACCCGACCAACCTGACCCAAAATCTAAAGCCGCTCCTATAACCCGATCCATCTTCTAACGGTAATATTATGAAATTCCCAAATCGATTTAAAATCCCCAAATCGAGAGAAGAACCCTAAAACCCGAAAATTCCCAAATCGAAATTCCAAAACCCAGACTCCTTTTACGATGAACAACAACGACTCTGGGGCTTCTAGTGTGAACTCAGGTGGTCGGGAAAGAAGAAGAAATGCAGGTGTGCCGAAAAGGTGCTGGTGTGGAGAAGCAATTATCGCGAAAATGTCAAAGTCCGAGTCCAATCCATACCGGAGATATTATCGATGTGCATTTGCCATTGAAAAAAGGTACACAGCTATATCTCGTATTCTCATTTTAAAGATTCCGAGTTCTCATTGTTTTGTGATTGTGTTGTTTTTTGTAGCTTTCTAATGATAGCCACATTTTCAAGTGGGTCGATGATGCTTTGTTGAGTGAGATTGAGGCATTGACAGTAAGAACTGAAAAACTGGAGCAAGTCGTGGCAGATTTTACGAATGGGACAATGGAGGTGGCTAAGAAAATGTTTGAGGAGCTGCAAATGAAGCTAGAGAATGAAAGCGATCAAAGAGTGGAAGAAGCTGTAGCTGAAGCTAAAAATGAGATGAAGAAAATGATGTTAGTTATCTGTTTAGGATGCATTGTTGTTGTTGGGTGTACCAAGCTTGTAGGTTGATGCTTTAAGAAGAACAAGCTTGATGTATGATGTGTGTTTTGTGTTTGTCATTGGTTTTTGAGACCTTGTTATGGCTAGAGATTGTGTTTGTGCTAGAGATTGTGTTTGTCATTGGTATTTGGTAGCTTGTTTGTGTTTTTTGAGACCTTGTTTTGTTTTGTGTTTCATAAAAAGCTTCTGATCATAACATAAAAGAGGTTCATAACTAAAACAACTGACCATAAGTAGAGTAAAATACAACTGATCTTAACATAAAACAGGTTCAAAAAAAGCTGATAGAGTACCAAAAAGACAGCCATAACATAGATGCCACGACACAAACTGATAAAGCACCAAAAAGAAAAGCCGAGAACAAGCTGTTAGAGTACCAAAAGGACAGCCATAAACATGAAAAAAACATCTAAAAACATGAAAATTCTTCACTTTCAGTCCACTTGACTGAGAATTCCTTGTGAGGGTTCAACTTGAGATGATGCTTCAAGTAAAGAGACCTGCGAAAAAAGAAGAACAAATAACATTAGCATAGAAATCAAAAAAGTCATAAGAAAGAAAGAAGAACCACATAGTTTATCTCAGATGTTGAACCTTTCTTCTTCTTATTATGCCAGCGAGAGTTGTGACCAGCAGCTACACAAACACCACAATGCATGACCCTCCTCTTCTCCAATGGGTCTGCCCTCTTCGTAGGAGACTCATTCCTGTCTCTCTTCCTCTTTTTATCTTGCTTTGTAACCTTTTCCTTTGCCTTATCCTTATCCTTCTTCCGACCAGGCATATTTGGAATCTCAGGATAAACAATCGATGACACTTCTCCTCTAGGCCAAAACTTTGCACCTCTAACTGGAACAATGCCATCTATATACAGCCTTCTCCACTTATCTGTCCTAAACCAATGGCACACATAGTGTTGAGCTTCAAGACCTTTTTTCAAGATAACACCATATGCATGCTCACACGGGATTCCAGTTATTTCCCATCTCCTGCAGCTACAAGTCCTATTCGCCAAGTCAACCCTGTGTGTGCATCCATCGAGTGAACAAGCATACTGCATGTTAGTTGAAGGCCGAACAAAGCATCCTGAAGCTGCATCATGATACTCTGCAACGTATTTCTTCACATATGGTGTACAGAAACCATCATAGTTAGAAGCTTTATAATCTATCTTGGCTATTCGAACCATTGCCAACCTTGCAATAGTCTCTAGCATAGGCACTAAAGCCTTATCCCTGGCTTTTCCTGAGTACAACAAGGGCAAAAAACAATGAAAAAACAATGAAAATACAGTTAAAACAAATGAACTATCACCAATTCATAACAAACCAACTAAAACAATTCATATCTATTGAGTTGTTGAATGACTCCACTGAATTATTCTCCACATCCTCACAGTAAGACCCGAGCTTGTAAAAAGCCCTGCACCATGTCTCCGGTTTTTTTTTTCAGCAAATCTTGGTACAATGCCTCATCATACAACTCAATCTTGTTCAAGTTTTCTCTAAACTCTGGCTCATTGTAGCTCCAAGCTAGATGCCATATCAACCCCTTCAACTCTGGATTCTTTCCATGCCGAGACTTCAGGTTCATGTATATGTGTCTTGTACACATTCTATGCTCAATCTTTGGCAGGATCCTCTGAACGGCACTGATCAATCCCTACAAAAAAAACCAATTTAAGTAGCTATAGAAGTGAACTAAACAATAAGTAAACCACCCATTTTACCTTTTGTCGATCAGAGATTAGTACAAAGCCATCTCCATCATGTAGTCCTAAATCATCTCTGATCTTAGAAAAGAACCAACCCCAATTATCTGCATTCTCCTTCTGCACTACAGCCCATGCCACAGGGTAGATTCGATTGTCTGCATCTCTACCACTTGCCACAAACAACTCTCCTTTGTGAACTGTTTTTAAGAAACAGCCATCCACTCCTAACATTGGCCTACAGTTCTCTTTCCAAGACTTTCGCAGGTTATCAAAGCATACATAGAACTTTTGAAACACATGCTTACCTTGATCATTCACAATGCAATCAACCTCCACTGAAGAATCCGGATTAGAACCTTCAATCTCTTTTGCATAATCTCTTAGGCGTGCAAATTTTTCCTCATATTCTCTTTCAATCCATGCCAAAGCTTTGTTCCTTGCGTGCTGGCATTGAGGCCGAGAAACAAAGATCTTCCACTTCTCTATAACCAACTCTTCAATCTTCATTGGCATGAAGTACTCCGGTTCTTCACGAATCTTGTCCACAAAGAGGCGAGCAATCACAGGCACCTTCATCATCGTGCAAATGCCATTCGGAACGCAACAATGTTTAGATTCAAACAATGTTACCTGCCACATTGACGATCCACTTTTCCGAGAGCAGTAAATTCGCCATGTACAGTTCTCTCCTAAACACTTAAACACAAGCTTCGTCTTGTCATATCTTTTTTGGCTGATATTGTAACCAGTCTTCAAGGCGTAGTCAAAGACACCTTCCTTGAATGCTATTCCACTGATGAAGACTTGTTCGAGGTACAAACTCCCATTGCCTCATCGGATATGGTCGCGCCTCCGAGCTTTACGTTGAGCTGCTTCTTCTTCATCCAAATCCGGATACACATTGTGCCTGACAGATGGCTCATCCTCAAAAGCAGCTACAACTTCCTCGATCATCCAATCATTCCTCTCCCTGCGTTCTTCACCGTCGGAATCATACCCAGCTTGCCACTCCACTATCGACATTTGCAGAAGAAATCGACAGCTACGGTTTGAAGTGAAGTGGATTCGGAGTTAGGGTTTGCTCGGGATTGAAGTTTGATTCAGATTTGGTCCCAATTTGGGGTTTTCGATTGAGTTTCTGGGTTTTTTTTGTTTTAGGGTTCTTCACAATTTGGGAGAAATGACAGCATGGGAGAGGTTTCGCGGGTTTGTGTCGGGGTTTTGGCCGGGTTTTTTTTTCGCGGGTCAAATTTTTAATTGGGTCTAGATTACGGGTCAATCTATGGTTTAGGCGTTAAATCGGGTTTAAATTAGATAAATCTCGGTATTCATTGGGTAAGACAGTTATCGGTAAACAGTAAACCGATCTAAATCATGGTCTACGTGTTTATTCGTATTTAACTTTATTCGGAGGGTTATTTATGTTTTTAACTTTGGAATTGGGGGGAAATTGGTATTTAACTTTACCGATGTGGGGAATTAAGACGAACCTCAAAGATCGTGTGGATTGGTTACTATGTGAAACTTGGTGTGGGGGGGGGGGGAATACGTCGTTTTCCCTTATTGTTATCTTGTTAACAAGTATCGGATAACATGTCAACAAACATCATATTTTATTGTTAAAATTATTTTTGTTAGCACATTAACAAATATCATATATCATTGTACCACACTAACATACTATTTTAACATTTTACAATATCAGAAATTATTGTTAATACGTTAACAAATTTCAAATAAGTTGTTAACAAATATTATATATCATTGTTAACATGTAACGATATGCACTGTTAACATGTTAACATGCATTATATATTATTGTTAGCATATTATTAATTATTAGTTATTAATTTGTAAACGATAAATATAGTCTTGGTCGTTTTGTTTAAATAGTGTTATAGGGGAGATTTATGAATAATGCCACCAGTTTTAACTATTCACAACATAATTTATATGTTAATAACAATATGAGTAATAAAGTAAAAAAGAAAAGATACTGTGGACCAAAAAAATTTCCATTCTTAAAATCTAATTTCAAATACTTAATTAGATATTTAGGAAAGAAAAATTTTTGGTCCACAATATCTTTTTTTTTTTTTACTTTATATACTTAATTTTTTAGTCAACCTACCATATTAAGTAAATTAATTCTTAAAAAAGAGTTTTACATTTACTTATTTCCAATTACATCGTCGAGAAAAATAAAAATACAGATTTACTTCAATTAGAAAAACCAAACAGAGAGATCCCTGATAACAACATCTCGCAGAGTTACGGTCCTGAAACAAACAAACTGTTGTTGTCCCCTTTAGGTTTCGTTCGACGCGATCGGAGACGAAGCAGGGGACGATTAGATCGGAGGATTCTGGGTTTACTTCTTCTTCTTTTTCTTGTTCGAAACTGCATCTACTACGGATTCGCCAGCGTCGTTTTATGTAAGGTTATGAACTTCGGCTTTCAAGATGACTCAACCTATCTGCTCGTCGCAAGATCAATCATCTTCTCCTCGGTCTTTGATCCCGCCACGCAAATCGGTGGCGAATTTTCACCGCCGCAGGTTAAACACAAGTCTTGGCTTTTTGTTTTGGGACCTTATAAACACATTTCATGTTTTGTTTCCCCTCAATTGTGGGAAATGGAACGTTCTTGTTTCTGTTTAGAGGATCAAGTCATTATTAGAAAAGACTGTTTGTTGATTAGGGAAATCAGATCACTGAAAATTCATGCTTTAGCTCTTTTTTGTTGGTTTCTTGATTACCGATCTGAATATGGCAGCCAAATTATGCTAAAAAAGGGAGAATCATAATGGTATTTGAGTGATTTTGGTTATTGAAACAGCAACATATCTTGAGTATCTACTTTAATGACTTTTGTTATTTTGCTGCGCCTATGAACTAGAGAGAATCTCGATTCTATCTAAATTCTAAAGCTGATCTGATTAGATTATACTGTAAACTTGGTTTTTGGAATTTGATGTTTTAGGGGGAGGAGCGTTTTCAGCATGCTGGTCCAGAGGGAAATGTCACCAAAAGCAAAGTTTGTGCCAAGGAAACGGTGGGGTAAAAGCAGATGGTACACTGATTCCTCATGCGGAAGTTCCGACCGTGAATCTATGAAAGACGCCGAACAAAGCCTTATTTCATGGTACCCTTTTGTCTCTTTATTGCCAAACTGAAAGACCCTTGTCTGAAACCCTGCTATTAAGATTCCCATTTTAATTTGATGTTCCTTTCATGAAGGGTTGAGGCAGAGTCGTTGCAGCATTTATATGCAAAGTATTGCCCTCTTGGACCTCCTCCAAGGTCAACTATTGCAGCAGCTTTTAGTTCTGATGGAAGAACTCTTGCTTCTACACAGTGAGTATCACAGGGCATATCTTTTACTTTATTTGCATTTTGGCTTTGAAATTAAGCGATTTCTGTTTCTTGTAGTGGTGATCATACTGTAAAGATTATTGATTGCGAAACTGGAAGCTGCTTGAAAGTCTTGAGCGGCCATCGGAGAACGCCTTGGGTGGTGAGTTAGCGAATGCGTGCCCTTTTCTCCTTACTCTATTGACTCTGTATCCCTTTTCTTTGTTTGATATGTTGTACCCTTATCAACCATATCTATGTATAGATCATTCAGTTTCGGCATGTGAAATATAATTGGAATGTGTTTAATGTTATTTTAATTTCTACAGGTCAGGTTCCACCCGCAACATTCAGAAATAGTTGCTAGTGGAAGTTTAGATCAGGATGTCCGCTTATGGAATACCACAACTTCAGAATGTATAAAATCTCATGAATTCTGTAAGTTCTAGGAATCAGAACACATTGTGTTTCTTGTTCATACTTCAGCCTATCATCTTCCCTGTTTAAATTTCTTCTTCTCTTCTTCTCTTACCAAGATCGGCCTATTGCTTCTATCGCTTTCCATGCTGAGGGTGAACTACTTGCTGTTGCTTCTGGTCATAAGGTTTTTGTTATTTTGCTTCTTAAATCTCCCATAAAACGCTAGCCAGTTTCAGAAAGATCTCACAAAGTTTCTTTCATGACATTTTTGCAGCTGTACATGTGGCATTACAATATGATAGGAAAGGAATCATCACCAACCGTTGTATTGAAGACGAGACGCTCTCTGAGAGCCGTACACTTTCACCCTCATGGGGCTCCATTGCTCATAACCGCAGAGGTGAGCTACCTAATTAGGAATTTATTTAATTTTTGTTCATTTACCGTTTTTGTCTGCTTACATTTTCTAACCTTAAGTGGCAGGTGAATGAAGTTGATCCATTAGATTCCTCATTGTCTAGACCAACATCTATGGGTTACTTGAGGTATCCACCCACTGCTATCTTTCTCACAAGCCCTGAAAGCAGCCGAGCTAGTTTGGCACTGGAAGTACCACTTCCGCACATGTCTGTGCCTACATCTTCTGTAGATGCTCCAAGAATTTCTCTGAGCTCTGCAGAAAACAGGAACACATCCAATGGTCCTGGTTCCAATAGCTTTCCAGGAAATGGCATGAATTTAAATGAAGCTCAAACTGTTGGAAGAAACGAAGTTCTTAACCAAGTTTCAAATCGACCAGATCTCCCTGAGCTTGGACAGATCCAGAGATTATTTCAATTGGGGGATCGAGTTTCATGGGAGTTACCTTTTCTACAAGGATGGTTGATGGCTCAAGGTCATGGTGTTGCTGATTCAGTGGTTCCTCCTAGTGGCATCTCGGCTCCTAACACAGGCTCTTCAGCATCTCGTTTATCCACAGCCAGTCTGGAAGCTGCGGTAGCGTTGTTAGAAATCCCGAGCTGTGTTAACTTACATGGTGTTCCTGGAAGAGGCAGAAACACTGAACAAACTTCACAACCCGGACCAGCAGAAGGTGTGTCTTCTCGTAACACTCAACGTGGAAGTGATGCTCGACCTGTAGTGAACAGGGTCCAGTCCGAACTTGCTACCTCAATTGCTGCTTCTGCAGCAGCAGCAGCTGCTTCAGAATTACCTTGTACTGTCAACCTCAGAGTATGGCCGCATGACATCAGAGAACCATATGCACAACTGAAACCTGACAGATGTCTATTAACAATACCTCATGCCGTCCTTTGCAGGCAAACTTACTTCTTTTCTTTAGATTAAGAGAGAAAGTTTGTATGCTATGGTCCCTTGAATTCATTCTGCAACTCTTGAAAGCTTATGTTGTTAAACGTATTTTGTCTTTGCAGTGAAATGGGAGCTCATTTTTCGCCATGCGGGAGATATTTAGCAGCATGTGTTGCATGTGTTTTCCCTCAGGCTGAGACAGATGCTGGACTGCAGACACTATCCCAACAAGATTCAGGGCTTGGAACTTCCCCGACTCGACACCCTGTCACAGCACACCAAGTCATGTACGAGTTCCGTGTGTATTCTCTCCAAAAGGAAAGGTAATTGCCACTTACTATATCTGAGTTCTACCTTCTTAAAATACACATTCCACAGATAACAAGAGTCAGTAATGTATGTGTGTTTCTATGGATACAGTTTTGGTTCAGTACTTGTGTCACGGGCAATTAGAGCTGCGCATTGCTTGACCTCTATCCAGGTTAGTCGACTTTAGAGAATAATTAGATTGTATTTTTTATGGATTCTGTGTTTCAGATGGGAACCATTTGGTATTGTTTTTATATATCCTCTGCTTATTTTGGCTGATATACCAAAAAATGTGGGAATCTTTAGTATTAATGTGTTGTGAAATCATCTCAATCCATAGAAAGTAACTTGTGAGATATAGACTCTAGAGAAGATTCATGTTTGTAATGGCGTTTACTTTTGTTTCACCTACAGTCCAACCAAAAGAAATTTGTTGCAAGTTGTTGACAAGTTTTCTAATTGAAAACACCTTTAAAAAAAATACTAATTGAGGATTCTCTGTGCAGTTCTCGCCAACCTCCGAGCATATACTGCTTGCATATGGACGGCGTCATGGTTCTCTTTTGAAGAGCATCGTTATTGATGGTGAAGCAACATCACATTTCTTCACAGTGTTGGAGGTAAAAAACAAGTTCTTATGCTACATCCTTGTCATTGAAGTGTATATATTCCTGGAGATATAACATAACTTTGTGTGTGTGTGTATGTGTGGCTCAGATTTACAGAGTTTCAGATATGGAGCTTGTGAGAGTACTCCCAAGTTCAGAGGATGAAGTAAATGTTGCTTGTTTTCATCCTTCTCCTGGAGGTGGTCTTGTTTATGGGACAAAGGTAATTTAAACATCCAAATAATGAATCAAAGATTAGTTAGTTATCGACTATGCAATGAATACGAATATGAAAACTGATACTAATGATTTTTTTTTCCTTAGGAGGGGAAGCTGAGGATCTTCCAGTACAATACAGCTGAAACCTCTAACTTCACTGGACCAAATACTTATCCTGAGGAGAACTTGTCCGAGATAGCGTAGAATTATACAATAATCAAAGGTTGGGGATCTTCTTGAAAACAAAACAAAACAAAAAAAAGGGCCTAATTATAAGGATCTTGTTGAGTAGCTAACATATATCAAGACTTTTACAACAGGTGCAAACATATGCATTAGATTGCTAGCAATCAAGAACCCATTTTTTGGGGTTTCATAAATCCATTCCATTTCAAATATTTTGGTTTTTCATCATTAAACCTAATATTTTAGAGTTAAACTCATTATATTCATCATTCAACCTAGGGCTTGCTTAGTAAAAAATTTTGCTGTTGGCTTTTACTTATGATTTTTTATTTTAAAAACTTTTAGCTGTAAAAACCGTTTTTTATTTTGAAAATGATAAGTAATTTTTTTTAAGAATTATTTTATCTTATATTTAACAAAGAGTTTTAGATATTTCTGAAAAAATATGGTAAAAAAATTATATAAAAATGGATTAAAAAAACAGAAAAAAATTATAATTAATTAACTAAATTTTGTTATAAATAAGTTATACAGAAATATATAAATAGATTTGAATAATGTTTGAGGAAGAAAAGAGAGAGAGAGAAAAAAATACATTTTTTATTTTGATTTTTTTAAAAACCTCTTTTAGGTAGCTTTTATAAACTAAGAAAAAAAATGAAAACAATTAAAACTTCAGACTTGATAAAATAAAAAAAATATGCTAAAAATGACTTTAAAAACTGTTAAATACTTTAAAAGTTTTAAAAGTCTAACACCAAGCAGGTTTCTAGTGTTTTACTCTTACGCCGTTAAACCTAATATTTTTTTTATATATCTTAACCGAAATGGAAACAATGACGACGTATGAGTTCAATAACATATATAGAGTCTAATTTAATCATTTTTTATAATTTTTGTCCAAAAAAACGAAAAAGATCTTAAATGGAGTAGAATTATCGAACTAAACCGAATTGGTGGACAAAGAACCTATT
The DNA here is from genome assembly GCF_000478725.1 of Eutrema salsugineum. Lineage (NCBI taxonomy): Eukaryota > Viridiplantae > Streptophyta > Magnoliopsida > Brassicales > Brassicaceae > Eutrema > Eutrema salsugineum. Next base: position 440,319 of record NW_006256852.1, on the reverse strand, counting down.
ATATAATAGGAGAGTTTTCTCTCCATCTAAGGTGCCCACATCAGCACCAAAAATGAAAACTAAATTTAATATCTCAATTAATTCACACACATTAATAACTATTATTTTCATTAAAAAAAACACTATTACTACTACTAAAATTAATGATTTAATTATTTATACACTATTTATAATTCTTATATTCTATCAAGAATAAAAGAATATTTTAAAAATATTTTTATAAAAAATAAAAGATAAAATATTAGTACTAAAATTAATGACTTAATTAATTCATACATTTTATAATAATTATTTTTTATCAAAAAAAGAAGTAAAAACTGGGAAAAAAATAATAAGTAAAAATAGTTAAAGAAAAAGACGATGATAAAAACAAATATCAAAGAAGATGAAAATAATAAAAAAATAAGAGGAAGAAGAAATAATCAAATATAAAGAAAAGTACGCAGATGAAGATGAAATAGACGAGGAAGAATACATATACGAGATAAGTAAAATTAAAAGATAAGCTAAAATCAGAAAGAGAAGATGAAGAAAAACTGAAAGGAAAAAAAAATAGAAGTCGAATAAGATGAAAAAAAAAAGAAAGGTAAAGAAAATGAGGAAGAAGAACACAAAGCTGATAAAGAGGAATTTCAAAAAATACAAGAACAAAAATGTTGAAAATCAGAAAAGAGAACAGAAATGAAACTAACAAACTATAATAATATAAAAATAAATAATGAGTCTAATAAAAAATAATAAAAAAACAAATATGATGAATTAACTGTTTAAAAATTAAAATTCTGCGCAACATGTAGATCATAAATAAATCTAGAAGTTAATAGAAATATATATATGTATATATATAGAAGATAATAAAAACAATAATTAAGAGAAATTTGTTGTTATATAGAAACACTAATAATGATAACTAACAGAACACATTGTTTTTATAAAATAATATATAACACATATAAAAACACAAACATAAAATAAAATCTGCGCGAAGCACGGACTCAACCCTAGTATATACAGTAATTATTTTTATCTTAACCGATTAAAAAATTTGGGTATCAATCCTAAGTTTATCGTCGTATGAATTGAAAAAAGTAACAATCGTAAATTTTTCGACGTATAAATTCAGTGATGAAAAAAAAAACTTCACATTAGTTAAAAAAAAAAACTTCAAATTCAACTACTTAGAAACTATATATTAGTCGCCATGTTTTCCTTATTTTCCAAATTGGTCTACCTTTTTTTTGTAATGTCACTATTGTTGGACTAAAGCGGATGGTATGATGCGTCTCGGGCGTACTTTCAAATCGGACTTTTCTCACTCGATTATTAACGACCCGACTCGACCTGACCCGATCCGACCTGACCCGACCCGGCCTAACCCGACCCGACTAACTACATTTCTGGCCATGAGAAGAAAAAGAAGAAACGACACTGAAACACACACAGTGCCGTCCACTTTTTCTCGCCACTCCTTCCTCTATCTCTCTAACTTCTTCCTGCGTCAATGGCGACTCAAGGTCAGGTTATCACATGCAAAGGTATTATCATCCTCGATCCTCCAACTCTCACTCCGGTTCTTCGATTTCTCGTCATGTTTTGAAACCGTATCCACGATTCTGATTTCTTCTGGATTTTGTTTCGAATTTTGGCTCGGATTCTCGATAGCTGCTGTGGCTTACGAGCCGAACAAACCACTGGTCGTCGAAGATGTGCAAGTGGCTCCACCTCAGGCCGGTGAGGTTCGGATCAAGATCCTCTACACCGCTCTCTGCCATACCGATGCCTACACTTGGAGCGGCAAGGTTTAAAATCCTTAATCAAATCTCTCCGTTTTGTCAATTTCGCTTTTATTCTCCTCTGAATCAGTGTGGTGTTGGTACTGATCGGTTGAATTTTAGTCGATTTTATCAGAATTTCCTGATTGGTTTCGTCTGGATTGTAGGATCCTGAAGGTCTATTTCCGTGTATTCTCGGTCACGAGGCTGCTGGGTATGTTTATTCATTATCATCAAACCCAGTTTTTCAGGTTTTGAGATCTCCTCTCAAAGCTAAAGATTGTTTTGCTGTTTAATGGGCATATAGGATTGTTGAGAGTGTTGGTGAAGGGGTAACAGAAGTTCAACCTGGAGACCATGTTATCCCTTGTTATCAAGCTGAGTGCCGTGAATGCAAGTTCTGCAAATCTGGGAAGACTAACCTCTGCGGCAAGGTTCGATCTGCTACTGGTGTTGGGGTCATGATGAACGATCGCAAGAGCAGGTTCTCGGTTAATGGGAAACCCATCTATCACTTCATGGGTACCTCCACGTTTAGTCAGTATACTGTAGTTCATGATGTTAGCGTCGCCAAAATCGATCCCAAGGCTCCCTTGGAGAAAGTGTGCCTTCTTGGTTGTGGTGTTCCCACTGGTAAGAATGCAGTCTTTTTCTTGGATCTTTGGTTTAATCTTTCTCACTGCGTGGTCTCATCCTGTTTTGTTAATGGAACTTCACTGATAAGATTGTTCTTCACCATCCTCTTTGTTCTTTCTGATAGACTGATGGGAACCTAAGATATTCACTTTGGCATCTTTCTTCTTTCTTTGTGAGTTTTTTTTGGGAGATATTGAAGTTTATGGTCCTTAACAGTATATCATGTATCTTGTGGAGTTAGGCCTTGGAGCTGTTTGGAATACTGCAAAAGTAGAACCAGGATCAAATGTTGCCATTTTTGGTCTTGGCACTGTGGGGCTTGCTGTAAGCTACTGCTTTTCTAAAGCTTCTATTATTCCTTTTCCCCATGGAAGAGCACGTTGTAGTTAAACTTTTTTAATTGTCAATGGATAGGTTGCTGAGGGTGCGAAAACAGCTGGTGCAACAAGGATTATTGGCATTGATATCGATAGCAAGAAGTATGAAACTGGTAAATCTTCTTTATCTTTATCCACTGGCTTGGTTTAAAGTGATTTTGGATATATTATGAGTTTTACGCATACAGTTCCCACATGGTTCGTTGGTTTGAATTTCAGCAAAGAAGTTTGGTGTTAACGAGTTTGTGAACCCAAAGGACCACGAAAAGCCAATTCAGCAAGTGATTGTCGATCTCACTGATGGTGGTGTTGACTACAGCTTTGAGTGTATCGGCAATGTCTCCGTGATGAGAGCCGCGTTGGAATGTTGTCACAAGGTAAAAGCCGTTCATGAATCTAAACAGAAGCTGTAATCATTTTAATTGAAATTTTATAGAACTATTAATAAGATAAGAGGATTGTGCAGGGATGGGGAACTTCAGTTATTGTGGGTGTTGCGGCATCAGGACAAGAGATATCGACCAGACCGTTCCAACTCGTGACTGGTCGTGTGTGGAAAGGAACAGCTTTTGGTGGTTTCAAGAGTCGAACCCAAGTACCCTGGCTCGTAGAAAAGTATATGAACAAGGTTAGAAAAACTTTAAAACTTTAAAGCAAACGATTCTTGTTTATCTCTTCAAACACTTTGAATTGTTTCCCTGAAAATTTCAAACGATGCAGGAGATAAAAGTGGACGAATACATAACGCACAACATGACCTTGGGAGATATCAACAAAGCTTTTGATTTGTTGCACGAAGGTACTTGCCTTCGTTGTGTCCTCAGTACCAGCGAATGAACACACCAATGGTTTTATCTTCTCCCTCTCTCTCTCTCTCTGCTTCTCTCTCTCTGCTTCTTCATGTGTTTTGTTTATGACTTTTGTTTATGGTTCGACATGACAAGTGTGTGCGTTGCTGTCTTATGCTTCAATAAAATTTGATTAGACACCGAAGATCATCATTAATAATAAGCAACCACGTTTATGAAGATTTTATCTATCTTTGCTTTGAACTTAAAATTAGAATTTACAGTCTAAATCACTTCACAGATCGTAACACTGTTAAGGAAAGACACAAATTTAGGACCCGTTATCATGTTTTGGTAGGTTCTTTGCCTGAATAACCTTATAGGCCTGTAGTGTTTTACTTATGGGCCTGATAAATAAAACACTACAAGCCCATAAAGCTGATATCATAAGCCCATTACAAAAAAATTGTTCCAACGGGAAAGTAATCAATCACCATCTCTCATCACCGAACCAATTATTCTTCTCCTTGGGTCCCGTCGGTCCTTCCTCGCCGGATAATTCCACCGGAAGCTTCCTCAACACCGCATCAACCCAACACCTCAACCTCCACGGCAATCTCTCGTTCAACCTCTCAATCTCCGTTCTCGATCCATACACGATCTTCGGTCCCCACTCTCTCATGTAACCCAGCCACGGCGGCTCCACCACCGCTCCTCCGAGATACTCCGCCGCCACAATCTCATACCTCGAGCTCGAATCCACAAACAAATCGCTCCTCGCTGTATCGTTCCTTATCCCAATCCCAAGCAAATCCGATCCTTGTAAATACATCCCAGACCTACCAAAGCTCGCGTGACCATGCTTGGACGAGTAAACCACCGGTTTATTGCTCCCTCCGACGAATTCCAGATCCTGAGCTTCTATCCACTCGCCGCCGCTATGCTGAGAGAAGTAAACGGCGTAAAGCTCGCCGGAGAAATTGCTGATCCGGAGAGTGAAGTGTTCCCAATCGCAAACGTGTTGGCCGGTTTTCGCCAAAGGGAGATTCACGAGCCCTAGCTTCAGAGTCGCTGGTCCGTTAAAAGGACAGAAAATCCAAAACGCGAGATCCGTAAACGTTCCTCCAAACGCTGGCTTTACGTGAACGTAGAGCTTCGAGCTTTCGAGATCGCCTCGCATGAGAAACTTACTTCTTTGCTCGTCGTTTCTTGGTAAATCGATCCAAAACTGCTTATCGTTTGTTCCTCCATGAGGCAAATTGGATCCGTTTTCATCGACGGGTTCTTGAAAATTAGAATCAGAGCTGCACAAAACCGCACCGTTCTTGAAGAACCACGAGACTGAAGAAGGGAGATAAGCTTCATCAGGGTGGAAGTAAACCGTTGGACCGTAATGTCGGATCAAAGCATGAATCTGATCGAGATTCGGCATTGCGTGTAAACTCGAATCGTTGTTTTTCAAACACGCGATGTTGTTAATACTGACAATATCTTCTTCTTCTTCCGGGGATCGAGTCCCGCAGTTAAATGTACCTACGGAGACTCCTCTCCCCCACATTCCGCGGTCGGAAGGTCTTGTTTTCCATATAAACAAAGGAACGCTTAAAGAATCTGATATCGCGGTGATGATGACTCTATACGCTTCGCATTCATCGGTTAGATCAGCTCGAACACACCTCACTTGATCCGATTCAGGTTTCGAGGGACTCGTGGTGACCACGAATCCCATCGGTTTATACCCTCGAGGAGGCTGCGGTAACCAGAAGTAACCGCAGCCTCTGCGTTGAGGTTCTTCGGATAAGTCATTAGAGCTCCAAACCAATGTGTAATCAAGTGGTTTCGCAAGTGACTTGGCGACGACTTCTCTTGCTACAAGAACAAAACCTCTCAAGAGGTTGGAATCAGAGTGACAGTAATGACCTAGACAGTGGAAATTTTCGGGTATATTGTTTGGTTTGTAGAAGGAGACACTCTTGTTGTTGTCTCGTGGAGAGATGTATCGCCATACGAAATCAAAAGTTGTGATCTCTGCGACTTCTAATTCTCCTAGGTTGATTCTTCTTGAAGCAAAGCCTTGACCTGATTCAATTCAAAAGCATATATAGAAACCATATGAATTTTTGAAACCGAAGTGTCCAGAAATTTGTAAAAGCTAACATAAATCAAAGACAGGAAAAAGAAGCTGAAGATTTATAGAGAGATGGGTTTTATTAAAAGACTTGTAAAAGGCCGAAACAAGTTCTTCGTGGATTGGATCAAAATCACATCGAAACTAAATAGCTTAAATCTAGGATTTTTTTTATAGCGAAAAACCTAATTCAGATCCGATTTGTGAAACTGAAAATTACGAAGGAGATTTGAGATATGTTGTGAGTGATTGTTGAAGTAAAGAGGAAGAATGGAATCAGAATTTACCTGAAGGCCACTGGGGAAGAGAAGCAGGGAGCGAGAAGGTTTCAGGTTCCTTCAATGGCGGAAATTCTCTGAGATTGTTCCAATAGAGACATTTGCAACCAATCATTCCTCTCTGTGTCTCTCTCGTTTTCTGAATCATCCGATGGTTCGGGAAACCATAGTAATAATTAAACCGACAAAGACCAAACAAGGTAGGGTCCCAATTCTTGAATCGTCGAGAAATTCTCGATTTTGGTGATAATTCTTATTCCCCAATAAATCAAGAAAAAAAAAAAAGAGAAGAAGATTAATTTGGAAGCAACTTTTGTTTTCATGAGAATTTAAACACGCACATATTCATACAATATATGTGATAGTGTATCGATCGCACAACAAGATACCTTGACGTTTAAGAATCTTGCCTTTGCATGTTTAAGAAATGCTAAAAAAAGGGTCAAATTCAAGCATATATTATTGATATGAGCTTCGAACTTGTGACTTGGTTGTCATCCTACAAAAGAAACTTGTTCACTCGAGATTTTTTTTGCTTTTTATTTTGTTTCATGAATATTATTATTAAAAGTAAATGTGCTATATAACTAAGAGACTGTTCATAATTAGGTATATAGGAAAAACGTACTCCTTCCGTTTCACAAAGAGTGTCGTTCTGATATTCTTCACACAAATTAAAAAATAAGATAAAAAGTATCTTATACCCTAATTAATTTGCAAAAAATGACTCTTGGAATTATATTTACAATTAATTTTCTGAATTTATTGAGGTTAAAAATAGTATTTTATGTTAAAAATTATATTAGAATTCTAAAACGACATTCTTTTTGAAACAAAAAATAGTGTCAGAACAACACTCTTTATGAAACGGATGAAGTATTATTCATTAACTGTTTATTTTTTAATATGGCGTGATTACCTCTACTCCTCTCAACCAGCATTTTTTTAGCATGTACGTTCTTAAAAATATATCATGTCAGAACTATTGTTAAAAGAGATTAAAAATATTATTAAATATTTGAATTTTATAATTCAGTTACCTCATCTATTTGTGTTATACGGATGAATAAATGTTAAACAGTATCGTCTTTTAGGGTATTTTTTTAGATAGAGAACTCAATAAAAATCAAAATTCTAATTTTGTTCATCCCTTTTGTCATAACCAAAGTCCGATTCGCTTTTCTGTAGATCAGTCCGAGAAACACAGAGCCTTTTTTGCATGTAATTCTGTTAAAAAGTATTTTCTTTTTCTAATTTAAACCCATATACATACTCTTAATCTATTTCTTTACAGAATTGCGTCGATGTCCAATCTTCAATTACCGGAGAGGATGTTTGCCGCCGGTCAAGAATCCATCGGCGAAAGGGTCAATTCTTACCAAAAAACCAAAACAGTTCGGACCATTATTAATGCCCTTGATGAAGACAAAGTTAAGCGGCTCAGGGAGTCCCAGTTGGGGAGTCTCTTAGCGACCATGGAGATGCCTTCTTTCTCTGGAGTTTTGGATACTACATGCTTGCTCGTCTATTGCGTGTTAAAGAAGAAACACGAGGTGTGGTTTTTGTTCGCTGGCTGCCCTGTAAGATTTTCCCTGCGCGAGTTCGCCATTGTTACCGGTCTTGAGTGCGGTAAGTTCGCACAACAGAAGAAGTAGAAGAATCCTGTTACACAGAAGCCCTATTGGCCCGATTGTTTGGTCTGTTGAAATCGTGTACCGTCGATTCAGTAATCCAGATGCTTTCTAAGAAGAAAATTACCGACAAAGAGAAAATATTTAAATGTGCATGCCTTGCCGTTACTGCTGCTGTTTTGGTTCGCACATCTCATGTGACGAAGATTGTCCCTGAGCATGTTGAGCTGATTAGGGACATCAAGGTTTTCCTGGCTTATCCATGGGGGAGGGTGGGTTTTGATTTGCTAGTGTCCAGTATTAAATCCAAAGACGAATTGGAGTTATCGCAGAAGACAATCGCGGTTAAAGGATTCTTTTACGCGATTCAGTTGGTTATGATGGCTGCAATCCCAACATTGACAGAAGTTTTACAAGAGCCGTCGGGGGACTCAGATAGCGATGGTGAAGAGAAGTCCGATGGGCGTGATGAGCCTCCAAGCGACCAAGATGCCAATATGGGCTCCGATGATTTTGTAGTTGGCGCCGGTGAAATCGCGGCCGGTCAAGTGAAGATGATGCTTAGCCCCAGTCATGCTCGGGACATAAATGAAGAAGCGAAGGTACTTAAGTATTTATGTACCATGTTATTTTTAAATAAAACAGTTAAATATGAGTTTAACATGGTAACATTATTGTTAGGCTCTATAAAAATATATACATGCTAGTTACGTATATATCGTACACATTATGATGTATCTTCGTTGGTTAACAATTTCTATAACGCTTCATGCAGGTTTTTGTTCATTCCATCATTCCTGTTAACGAAGAGTATGCCATCGAAAGCATGGATCTACGTTGGGCTGATGAAGAGATGGATGGGGCTGTTGATGTCACTGTCAAAATTATAGGCGAAGGGTTTACGTTTACCAAGGACATGTTTACCGGTGGGTTGACATCGGTCGACTTGCTCCATATGCGTAGCGAGAAGGTAAGAAAGAAAAAGAAGTTAGAGATAAGAAGAGGAAAGATAAAAATGCAGAAGATTCGCTTAGCAATACACATATAGATCTGGAGGTAATTGCTGAGCTTGTGGCTGGGAAATTGAAGATGGAGCTGCAGGGTTTGAATAACAGGTTGCGACATCCGTGCTTGCTTCCTTCTCGCATTCTGGCCATCGCATGCCAGATGCACCTGTTCACGAGGAGTTGACGCGTTCGCGTAATGACGTCTAGATGTTCAATACTCAACCCTCTGCACCGAACCGCCGCTCCCATGTGCACTCAGATCTTGACAACCAGCCTATTTCGATGGAGGCAGGTAGGCCTGAATTTTTCGGGAATCAGGACGGGAATTTACGGGTAAAGGATAGGAATGAGAATTTCGGGAATCTAAATATACTACCCAAAATATTCCCATAAAATAACGGGAGGAAAATTTACAGGTATTGGACGGAAACGAGAAATTCGGGAAACGAAACATATTATCAATATTATCCCAAAGTAAAATATAATCGGGAAAAAAACCGAAAAAGGATGAAAAAAAGTTTAGGGTAATTCGGATAATTAGACTAAAATAAATATTTATTAAAACAAATTTATTATTTGTTAATAAATTAAAAAATCAATATTTATTATAAAAAAAATTTCAATTAACCAAAATTTCTAAAATTTCACTTAATATAACTACCCGACGGAAAGTTCGGGTAATCTCATTCCTGTCCCTACCCTTTCCCTTACCCATTCAAATATTATTTTCAAATCTGAATGGGAAATTATAATTTCCATTTTCCGAATTTCAGGACGGGTGGGGGACGGGACGGGTTACCCTTCCCGAAAAATTCAGGTCTAGAGGCAGGCAACACTGCTCCTTCCCAACCACTCCCCTCCCCTGCGCCCCAACAACCCGCACCTAGCTTTAATCCGATTTCAAAGGCTCCAGGGCTCACAATGAGTAAAGAAGAATTCATTCGGAACCTCACACAATCCATCAACGCTCAGGTTTGTGATTTCCTTCCAAAACCACATCATTTTCGATTACATTAATAGTAACATGTTTAATGTCTTTTTATAGGGCACTGAATCCTCATGCTTTTCTGGATCTTTCTCTGCCATACCAAAATCTGGTTCTCATCCTAATCCAGCCACTTTTGCAACGACATTACCTGTGGGGTCGCAACCCATTCCCGAGGTTTGTAGCATGTTATACATGTTTTACTCAGTTAATTGGTCCCGCGCTCATATCCAATCTTTTTTGTATCAGTGAAAGATATTTTATACCGCCCACATAATCAGTTAGCAATATAATTTGTCTGTATCAGAAAAATTTGTTTTCCCAGGCCGACGGTAATAGGAATTCAGCCACTGTACTTGCTGCCAACACTAAATCGGTTCGTATCTCGATCCCCTCAACCCTCTCATTTTGCATGTAGTATCTTATCTTTTCTAAATACTTTTTCAGATGGATTTACTCTTATCAGTATCTCCAACCTTCTTTCTTGGCCTCACTCAAGAAAATCAATCTGTTGATCACGAACCAGACTATTTAAATGCCGCCTTTCCTGATGACCCGGTTCAGCTCCAACGTAAAAGCAAAAGACTTAAGACATCGTATGTCGTGTATAAGGATTACCATTGTGGGGTAACTCGGACGAATCCATCGAAGACCGTCTTCTCCATGCTCTGTGATCCCAAAGCTAACTATGGTTCTTGGTTCACGGATCTAAAAGCTAAACTCAGTCTTGACCGGTAAGACTTTTGATTGAAATAATGTCGTGTAACTTTATCTGTAGACTGTTAAATAAAGAACTGGTTGTTATCCATGTTTTAAACACATTATTTATATATTTATCGTAGCCGTCCTATGAAGGTTTATGAGGGTTCTAGCGTCGATTCTGAAGATGTTATTGATATCGGGGAGAGGACACGAGTGCTTCCTCCTAAGGTACATTACTACATCTCAGTTCTAAACTCATTGTTCTCTCACCATCTTTTTTTCTATCCAATTCCTCAGGTGGTGGACGCTGTTATGTATTACATCCGCCATATTTCGGGCCCACAAATGTACCCGATGAACTACAACAAGATTGAATTTTTTAACACTATTTTTCCAGTCCTTATCAAAAATCACTACGTCAAATTTACGAAAACTGCCGTCAAAGATCGATCAAAGTTCAAGTTTCAACCTTCGTTGATGTCTTACTTCGAACCGGAAAATCCTCTTCACCCTCTGCCAGAATTCATGTATTTTCCGTTTAATTTCGACAAGCGTCACTGGGTAGGCGTTTGCGTAAACATCCCCTCCGGTACTATCTTCGTTCTCGACAGCAATGTTGTTTTCCGTTCCGATAGTGCCCTGAAAAAAGACTTTGCACCCATATGCAACATGTTCCCATTCCTCGTTCGTGCTGCAAGCACCAAGGCCTTGCGTGATGAGAAACCGTATTCATTGGAGAGAGTCTTAGGCATCCCGCAGAACGAGGGTAACACAGACTCTGCAGTATCTGCGATGCTCTTACTCCAGGCTCATGCAACTGCTGGTATTGAAGGATGTAAAACCATTTCCCCTGAGGTGGTAGCTTCGGAGTCGCTTAAACTAGCTGTTATGTTTTATGACGAGTTTGGACCTACTTCTTAACATTTTCTGGTGTGTTAAATTGCTGTTTTTCCTTTAATTCCGCTATTTCATTTTACTTGTTGTTACCTCGCCCTCTTAAGTATGGATCTGATAGTTTGGACTCAATAATTTCAGCTACGCTCTTTGTGCACTGCTTGTTATCCGGATGATGTTTGAGTGCATTTTTCATTAACTTTTACACTTTTATAACTTGTTTAGACCATAACTACACTTGCATACTCCTCTTATATCGTTTGTTACCTTTGTTATTCAACTTATTAACGATCTATCTTTTTTAACTGATCCGCTTTAACTTGTATCGAGTTTTGGGTGTAACTTCAACAAACCGTCATGTTCTTATCAGTATTTATAATAATACAGTGTAACTTTAGTTATAGACTGTTAACTAAATTATTGGTATCTATCAGTCTTTTTAAACCTACCACACACCTAAGTCGGGTAACGTGTGTATATTGTCCTTTCTTGTCGACAACCAAAGTTCATAATTTATTCTGCGTTCTTTTCTAAACTTCAAAATAACGAGTACGTATTGTAAATTAGGAAACTACATAACGCGAATATATTACATAACCACTTGGAAAGAGAACAACAGTCTTAACAGGAACATTTTACATTAAGGGGGTAAGGACCTAGTTATATGTATACCACACTCGATATAGTCTGCTAAAGGGACTTACGCATTATATTTTGTACACACATCCAGTTTGAAAATTTGGCCGGCCCTTCCTTCGGCACATAACATAAAACTCTTGCATCCGCACCCTTCCCCCCCCCCTCCCCCACCTTTGGATTCCTCATATTGGGTTCTTACAAGTGGCCCGGTTGTGTCTCCAGCCACCACAACGACCACAGATCGTAAGACGCCTCACAAAACTGCCCTGCAAACTTGTGTGTAAAAAACACTAGTTATATACATTTTTTCAAGTTACGAAAACATGTACCCATCCACAATTCTAAATAACCATTAATTTGTTTCTTATCCTGAATTCACCTCACGAATATATGCGCTGTTTACGTGAACGTCCAGGTGGGCGTCTCGTCGCTGGTGGCAGTAGTGCAAAATTAGCGATCACATCTCCATCATTGTTTGGTGACTGATAATCTGATACCGGGTAGATACTCTCCGAATACGCCGTTATCCTGAATGCGGTTGTCAGCTCATCCCCAACATGTTCAATGCTTGCCTTCGAACGTACTGCCGTCGAAACCGCATGCGAACAAGAACTAGAAAGAAGCTGAAACTCGCAACAGCTGCAAGTCTTACACAAATCCACCCAAAATCTCATTTTGGTTTTGTCAGTCACTTCGAACTCACTCTCATTGATTCGGTTTACTCCATACCCAATCCCCATCTCAAAGTTTGCAGCTACAAGCACCTGTATTTGTTTAGTTAGCACACTAACCTCATTGCTAGCTTTCTCCCTCCTTGTGTTGAACCAACTCATAAGGGTTGTTCTAATGTACTCCAACAAAGGAATTATTGGATAACTCCAAGCTTCAGCAAGGGTAGCATTCAATGATTCAGCAATGTTGCTGGTCATAACATTGTATCACACTCTAGTGAAGTGTGAACGCTTCCATTGTTCGAACCCAATTGCTGCGAGATATTCTGCACACGCCCTATCGATTTCAACAATCTCGTTGAAGTGCTCGTTAAACTCAGACACGTGAAAAGCCCTAGCTGCCTTGGATATCAGATATCCCAAGTGCCTTTTCTTGAAAATGGCCTGGACATTACGTTGTAGGTGCATGCGCATATCCCATGACACGCCCTTGGGTAAACTTGTTATATAGGTAACTTTTAAATAACCCTTTACAAATTCATGTATCCCTTACAATAACAATTATTGGTCTAACTGTAAAGATACCAACCTTGGTTATTGCAGTGTAGATTGAATTGTGACGGTCGGATACGAAGACAACATCTTCTCCATTTGGTATTATCTTCAGTAGATTTTTGAAAAACCAAGTCCAAGTCTTGTTGTTCTCTCCGTCTACAATTGCAAAAGCGAGTGGATAAATCTGGTAGTTACCATCCTGGCCATTTGCGGTTAGTAAACACCCAGCATAATTTCTATTTAAATGGGTCACGTCCACAACAATCACTTTACGCATGTACTTGAACCCTCGAACACACGCCCCCACTGCAAGAAAAATATATTTTAACCATTGACCTACTCCTTCTTCAATCTCGGTTTCCAAGTTGACTACGGACCCTGGGTTACTGATAACAAGTTGCTGTAGGTAAGCGGGTAACAATTTGTATGATCCGCCGTTTGTTCCCTTTGCGTAGTCCATCGCAACCTGACGAGATCGCCACACCTTCATTAAAATATTTTCCAGCTACCAACAATTTTAACCCCTAAGTGTATTTTTATCGTTCTAATATAGTTATTACATTCCAGTAGGAAATTGGTATATCGTGGTCAGCTCTCATTGTGTCCTGCACTTCATTAGGTCTGGGCCCTGCCCCTCCTCCTGCAAACCTTGCTCGCATCATGTCACCTATCACGCTCGAGGTGGTGTGTCTCTGGAAGTTGCCTCTTTCGTCCACTGTGCCTAAATGGTTCGGCTGAACCCTCCTTATCTGGTACCACTCTGACCCACTCATCCTGACGGCATACACTCTCCAAGGACAGCTCTTCCCTACACGTTCAAGTATTGTTACTGCAGGAGTCGACTTCTTGTGGGCGAACCGGAACTTGTTCTACAGTGCATACATGGACATGTGGAGCTTGAATGCTTCCCGATTTTTAAACATCACTCCTATGTACACCTCACATGTTCTCCTTAAACCATCACCTATATATCGAAAACGGTAGTGGTTACTGAAAATAATGCCAACTAACATCAAAAATACCATGCTAATGTTATTTATCACTTATATCTTTCTCTTTACCTACGAACACATCCCGACCTACTTCTACATCCTCGCTGTCTTCTGCTATCTGTTCATTTGTATCCGACGACGACGGACACGCCAAAGTCAATGCCAGATTCGAACCACCCTCCATGCCTTCGTCTATACTCTTCCTTTTCCCTTTATCCCCACTAAAATTTAGTGCGGTTGGCGTAACGTGTCCAACAGGTCCTCCTGTTATACCTGCGAATCCAACCCTACTTATACGCCACACAACCACGGAAATCAATAACAGTTCAAATCGAAACCTCATTTTACCTTTCACTGGCGTCATTAACGCCAAGTTTGCTAAAGAAGTGTCGGAACTACCTGGGCCCATCTGTGTTTCCTCTTCATCTGTCAGTCTTATGATTCCCTCTACTGGTGATCCACCAACTGTGGGAACGGTGCTAGAGCCCGCAGATGACTGTCTCTCCATTGTTCTGGTTACGGGGTTCGGTGATACTCCATTCGTTTTTCTGGCCTGTAGCTCTGCCTCCAGATCTGCCGACACCTTCTCGAGTCTCCTTAACTCCTCTGGAGTGCACAGTTCTTGTAAGATACTGTGGCTGCAAGGTATATACTCTCTCGGTAACATTCCTGCCAAACAGGAAAAACACGTATCAGCGTTATCAACGAACATATTAAACGGGTTATTATTTCTACTATTTTACTTACCTCTGTAATCAAAACTACCAAACTGTATCTGTGGAGTTGGATCTACCACCTCTCTCGATGGTCCTCCAAAAATGTAGGTAGACCTCTTCAAGAAGTTGTAAAGGTTAACAACTTCCGTTCCAATAGTCACAAACATAGGTAGCTCCGCCACCTCCATCCTCACCACCATAAACACCTCAACATCAGCGTTGCTCATGATATCGACCGCTGGTGTGGGGGGTCCACTCAGAACCAACATCCAGTCAGGGAACTGGTAGGTCAAGGCCACCTCAGTCGCTTTGTCAACTTGATATCTCGCGCGCACACTGTTCATCAGTCCATCGAAGCTCTCGTTCTCTGGAATCATGACTGCAAAACTTTCTCCTTGCTGGTTGACCTGAAAACTCCAAGCTCCGACCTCTGTTTTCTCCCAGACACCGCGAACTAGCATCACCAATTTCCCAACCATCTGCGATAACATTTACACATCATTTATACATTATCGACCACTTTCAGATTTATCAGTTACATTAACTATACAGAATCGAAGGTCAAACTTTTATTATGTTATTAAGACAATATTTCACATTTATTGCCCAACAATGGCTTTATAAGACTACAAAAGGAAATAATATCTGGTGTCCAACATAACTGTTTTCATACCTTTCCCGGAAACATTTGAATCTTTCTCGACGTACTCAACTAGAAGATAACTTTATCTTTTGGATTTTGACTGGCTTTTTAGCTTGGTGGCTGATATTCTCAAGTCTGTGGACTGTACCTCTTTATATAGAGGGTAAAAACCCTTATAACATGCACATACATGCATGTTGCATTAACATACATCATACATCGAGCAGATCTTTTAGATATCGCATTTAATCCCAGACTTCGGGAGCGCCAATATTCTGTGGTCCGCAGAGACATAGCAGCAGACCTATAACCGCTTTAGCTTCTACACCTGCAATATTATCTTCTTTTTGCATTTAAATATTAATAGCCTACAGAATATCTGCCCAAGGTGATTTCGGTAAAATGCCACTCCTTTGAATTCGAATTTCTCTCACGCATTACTGTTTTTCCTATCTACTTAATTTCAGCCCGTTTTAGGATTTTCTCGCCATTAACTTTATCTGTTTTTTAAATATACTACTCTATATTAATTAAAATTAAAACGTAACTTTTACAAAAATTATATTTAGAAAACAAACCTGAATGAGTTGATTCTGTTAAGAAAAAATAATTTCAGAAAGTCGTTTGTATCTTATATATAAAAGAGGTTTAACTTTCTCTATATGAGTGACCTATCATCATTTTGAATTGATATAGAGATGACATGTGTCACTTTTATAATTTAAAGCTATGAAATTTTCAAAATAATAATAAATTAATGAATTTTAATATCAAATTTTAAACCACTCAAAGAAAATGAATAGTTTTTTCATTAATTGATTGATATTGATTGACATTTATGGTATTTTTATATAATTTTCATTTTTTTATGACATTGCATTTAA